>NC_073395.1:31579202-31776702 GCF_028641065.1 Leucoraja erinaceus | reverse complement strand
TTAACGGTTCCCTTTCAGAATGGCAGGCAGTGACTAGTGGGGTATTGCAAGGCTCAGTGCTGGGACAGCAGCTATTTACAATATACACCAATTATTTGGATGAAGGGATGCAAAGGTACATTAGCAAATTTGCAGATGACACAAAGCTGGGTAGCAGTGTGAACTGTGAGGAGGATGCTATGAGAATGCAGGGTGACTTGAACAGGTTGGGTGAGTGAGCAGATGCATGGCAGATGCAGTTTAATGTGGATAAATGTGAGGTTATCCACTTTGGTATAAAAAACAGGAAGGCAGATTACTATCTAAATGGCATCAAGTTGGGAAAAGGGGAAGTACATCGGTATCTGGACGTCTTTGTTCATCACTCTATGAAAGTAATTATGCAGGTACAGCAAGCAGTGAAGAAAGCGAATGGCATGTTGGCCTTTATAACAAGAGGAGTCGAGTATAGGAGCAAAGAGGTCATTTTGCAGTTGTACAGGGCCCTAGTGAGACCACACCTGGATATAGATATAGATATAGATATATATATGTGGTAGAAGCACATCTCACTGTTTGCCAATGCACTAAACCTTATATCCCATACTTCTCCATATGCAAGAGTTCAAGAGAGTTTTATTGTCATGTGTCCCTGATAGGACAATGGTATTCTTCCTTTGCTTTAGCACACCAGAACATAGTAGGCACGAATACAAATAGTAGGCATTTAATATCCTTCCTCTTTCACCTGTTTATTTGGTTGCTATAAGGAGGACACTTTTTCCTTGTAACTGTGTTGAGGGAACAGGGTTGAACAAAGATGATGTAGATCGCCTTGACCTGCTTTAGATGGTTATATTGGATAATGCAAGTGAGGTGGATCAGAGAGGATATCCTGGGTCATTGATGAATAAAGCCATATGGATGGAAACTAGGAAAAAGAGTGCCCACTCTATTGAGGCTATCAATAATCAGCAGGGATTAGAGGGTCAGATGCATAAGAACATCACAGAAAGGTATAATTGCAAAGAGCATTAGGGTTACAGTAGTGGGGAATTTTAACTTTCTCAGTATTGAATACGATTTTGTGAATGCAGGGACTTGGATGTAATGGAAATTGTAATTTATGTCCAAAGATCTGGAGTCTGCTACTAAATGTTTAAGCAATGGGAAAATGTGTCCAAAAACGTTTCTTGAGACAATATGTTAAGAGTCGTAATCTGTGACTTTATCTGGGCAATTAAGATTAAGGAAGATCCAAATATATTCAACATGTATATCAGGAGCAAGAGGGTGGCCATGGAAAAGTGGTATCCTTTGAAACCAAAGGTGTAATCTATATGGGGACCAAGAGATGTGGGCATGGACCCAAATGAATACTTCTCAATTACATTCACCAAGGAGGACATGGAAGATAGTGAGTTCAGGGAGGGGGACACGGATAATCTGGATCGGGTAAGAAAGAGGTGCTAAAAGACTGGAGGATAGCTAATGTTATTATTTTCTTTATGAAGGACAGGAGAGATAAGCCAGATATCCAAAGTGGTTTAGATTGTAGCCCACACTAGAGCAATGATCAGGAACAGGATATGACTGCAAGCCAATCACATATGAGATGCAGTTGCCTCATAAACGATTATGTATAGGAAAGAACTGCAGATGCTGGTTTAAATCGAATGTAGACACAAAATGCTGGAGTGACTCTTCTTCGAAGATAGACACAAAATGGTTTACAGTCTCAGTCAACAGTCTACGGTCTCAGTCTTCAGTCTGAAGAAGGGTCTTGACCCAAAATATCACCCATTCCTTGTCTCCAGAGATGCTGCCTGTCCCTAAAAGATTATGTACTTGAGTACATAAAGTTTACTCAAAGGTGGTTTGGTATTGATTCATGGTGCACTGACAGATGTATATAGGGAAGAAAGTTCCAATTAAACCTGCCTGGGACCAGTGTCTTTGTGAACTGAATAAATGGGGTTTTAGAGAATGACTTAAACGAATGGTATGACAGTGCTCAGGTGAGGAAAGGACTATATAATTTAAAGGAGAAACAATCACGCAGTGGAACAAAGTAGCAACTGGTTATTGATAAACTACAAATATTGCTGAGCAAAACCCTCTGGCCCTAAAACAAATTGTTTATATGTATGTGTAGGAAGGAACTGCAGATGCTGGTTTATACCGAAGATAGGCACAAAATGCTGGAGTAACTCAGCGGGTCAAGCAGCATCACTGGAGAAAAGGCATGTGATATTTTGGGTCTAAACCCTTCCTCAGCCTGAAAAATGGAGAAGGCCAGAACAAATCCGAACAAAACAGATGACCTCAAAGGCTAGAGTCCATAATGGCCTATTGTTGACTAGGGGAGATGTGCTAAGGACAGGGGTACAAGAATGCCTACAGTGGAACTAGTAATGACTAGGATGGGAGTGGGGAGAGAGAATGGGGGGTGGGATGGGAATGAAATGGGAGAAATCATCATTCATACCACTGGCTTGTAAGCTGACCAAGTGAAAGACTTAAAATGAAAGATATCAATGTTCATACCGCTGGGTTATATACTTGAAATTAGAGAAATCGCCTACGCTAACTCCGGTTCCCAAACATTTTAGCTCCCCTTTCCATTCCCATACTTGTCTCTCTATCTTGGGCCTCCTCCACTGTCAGAGTGAGGCCACAGGCAAATTGGAGGAACAGCACTTCATACTTCGTTTGGACAGCTTATAACCCAGCGGTATGAACATTTTTCTAGAGATGCTGCCTGACTCCTGAGTTGCTCCAGCATTTTGTGTCTATCTTCTGTTTATATGTATGATGATTCCAATCATCTGAGTATTTAAGAATATAATGTGGCAGAAATGTACCCTTGCACATATGTGCAAATGGTATGTGTTGGAATGAACTGCAGCTGCTGGTTTAAACCAAAGATAGACAGAAAACGCTGGAGTAAAAGGCCTGTCCCACTTAGGTGATTTTTTGGGCGACTGCCACAAAATTTTCAACATGTTGAACATTTTTTCGGCGACAGTGGCGACATTTTTGCTGTCGTAGGTTGTCACCAGGTGTTGTAGGTGAATTCCTTTGAAACTGAAGGGTCTCGACCTGAAGGACCTATTCCTTCTCTCCAGAGATGCTGCCTGTCCCGCTGAGTTACATTTTGTGTCTATGTGCAGATGGTATGGTTGTGCTTTCAATTTTCTTCTGAAATTTGGATTTGCCAAAGATAAAGTAGATGGATTTCAAAATGCAGAGTATAATATGCAGTTCTACGGCCCATTCAGAGTGAATTGGCCAAGAAATAATTTCTAACGCAAGTGTATCTTTTAAAGTTTTACATTTTTATTTAATGATGTATTATCTTGCAACTTAAACTTATCTGAAGGGATCAATCTCTATATAATATCGTATGAATTATTTAAAAATGAACTCAAAATTCTGGTTTTCCCTCCGAGTTTGCTCTCTGGTTTCACTCCTGGTTCCTTTAATGTAATTGACTGTTTAGCCAGTTACATGTACTTCACCATAGCTGGTTCAAATGGTCATTTGAACACATGTCTGATAGGAACAGATATCTAAAGAGTCTTGAGTAAAAGGCAATGAAATAATAGGGGGAAACTATTACATTGATGTTGCTTGATCTTGATAGGCATCTTTGGTTGGAATTTGAGGCAATTGGTTAGTTTTGAGATACAGAGCGGGAACAGGCCCTTCAGCCCACCGAGTCTATGCCGACCAGCGATCCCCGCATATTAACCCTATCCTATACACACCAAGCACAATTTACATTTATAGAAAGCCCATTAACCTACAAACCTGTACGTCTTTAGAATGTGAGAGGAAACAAAAGATCTCGGAGAGAACCCACGGCGAGAACGTACAAACTCCATACAGAGAGCACTGGTAAACAGGATCGGTCTCTGGCACTGAAAGCACTGTAAGGCAGCAACTCTTCCGCTGCACCACTGTTCCGCTCCAGTTGCTGTCATAGTGCGACAATCATTAATCCAGATTATTGCATTTTATAATTTGACGTCTTTAGTTGATTAGCATCAGCTGAAGCATCGCCCTGTGTTGATGCACTTACTTGGGCATTGGTTAATTTGTGAATCGTTGCAATATTAAATAGTTAAGACCGAAGAGACAGTCAAGAAGAAAATCGTTTCTTTCAAGAATGGTAAAACTCGGCCTGATACTTAAGAATTCTGAATGCTGTAAAAAGATTTAAACTGCATGCTTTTACTCTTCACCTCACCTCGCTTAGAAGAGTTTGTCAGTTAATCACTTTTGAAATTGAGTATCTGTCATTTTAGCATTTTCTTTTGGGAAAGGTTATTGAATTCATGAAGCACAATTCCAACCAGGTATGTCCATCAGTTTGATTGACTTGTGTTACCGATATAAACAGAAACAGGTGAATGCTAATAGCTTCTTCCAAAGTGGAAAAACGTGGGCCCATATCTCAATATCTTTTTGTAGGGTCATTCCAAACAGAATGTCATTTAGCTGTACCTAGATTATGACCATATGCTGAGAGGTTCCTCAGGCATCTTTCTTCTGCTGCGTATCCAGTTGTAATCCTGACCAATATGGTGGCCTTGCAATATTTTCATTCGGGTTCATTCTGTTTCTGATAAACTTGCCACGTGCCTGTGGAGAATATATTGCTGATGAGAATGAGCAGGAGATATTTTTTGATGTAAATCCGAGAGAACACGATGTTCCCTAAGTTTAAACTTTCATAAAGTTTAAAATGGAATTAGATAAATACCTGAGAAAGAAAAAAAAAATACAAGGAAGTGGAGGGTAAGAAGAAAATGGGACTAATTGGATAGCTCTTAGAAAGAAGGCACAAACTGACTAAGGAACTGAAGATATACAAAAATGTTGGAGAAACTCAGCGGGTGCAGCAGCATCTATGGAGCGAAGGAGATAGGCAACGTTTTAGGCCGAAACCCCTCATCCGAAGCCCATTTTCTTTATTTTTTGTCATCCTCTTTTACTATTACATATTCTCTATACGTTTAAATGATCACAATACAAATCTAACTGTGCAGTATGTATAAGACAAACTTAAGACCAAAATTGATGATGTTTTGGTGTTCTGCCCAAAAATCTAAAAGATTGATTCAACAGAAATTGCTGTCAAGTTAACTCGCAAGGAATATTTCTCAGATGTTATAAATAATTTATTTGGATCAAATTTCTATAATTAATAATGGTGCTGTTATTAAAAATTATAGTCAAGTGGGAAATTAAGTTATTGTACTTCATGGAAGCTTCATCAGCCTTAAGGGCAGGATAGTAATCAATTCCTGCCAAGAAGTACAGGAAAATAAAAGAAGAATTTGATAGCCTTATTCGGATCCTCTGAAATCTTCAAACTTAATCCCAGCAATTTCACACAAAAATTACTTGTGAGATCTATGCTAAAAACAAAATATGTATTCTTTTAAGAACTTGCTTACACTATTATTTCCACTTTTTCTAGTTACTGATTTATTTCGCGATTGCGCTTGTAGTTAACCATTGGATACTGAATGCCCTTCACATCTTTCAAAATATCTTCTTTCAATAAAATGGCATATTTACAAGGAAAGAGATAAAATAAAATATTGGTGTATTTTTTTAAATTCCAGAAAACTGAAATGTAATACTGCATGCTTTGCTATTTACCAATACCACAGTTAATTTTTCATTAATCCCCCATATTTATTTATTGTTTCTATATGTTTAACTCTTCACCACACAATTGCAACTAAGAGCAGTAGCTCTTCATCCTATAGCAATAGTTTATTGGCGGCGCGACTCACGTCACAGTGGCCTCTGCAGTATGTCTGTCTTTTTTTTTGTCTCGTTAGAGTGCAGTTATAATGTTTTTTTTAAAACTGGGTATGTGTGTGGGGGACGGAGGGTAGGGGGAGGGGAGGTGGGGAAACTTTTAAAATCTTTTCCCTGTATGGAGGACCCGACCTTTTCTCTGTCGGGTCTCCGTTGTCGTTGGGGGCCTAGCACTGTGGAGCGGCCTCCAACCAGAACGACCTGGAGCTCCAGTCGCGGAGCCTGCGGACTTACCATCGTGGTAAGGATCGGATCCGAGTCAGCATGGATCCGAATACAGGATCGGTCCGAGTCAGCATGGATTTCTAAAGGGGAAACCATGTTTGACTAATCTTCTGGAATTTTTTGAAGATGTTACTAGGAAAATGGACTAGGGAGAGCCAGTGGATGCAGTGTACCTGGAGTTTCAGAAAGCATTTGATAAGGTCCCACAAAGAGATTAGTGGGCAAAATTAAGGCACATGGTATTGGGGGTAGAGTGCTGACATGGATAGAGAAGTGGTTGGCAGACAGGAAACAAAGAGTAGGGATTAACGGGTCCCTTTCAGAATGGAAGGCAGTGACTAGTGGGGTACTGCAAGGCTCGGTGCTGGGACCGCAGCTCTTTACAATATACATTAATGATTTGGATGAAGGGATTCAAAGTAACATTAGCAAATATGCAGAATACACAAAGCTGGGTGGCAGTGTGAACTGCGAGGAGGATGCTATGAGAATGCAGGGTGACTTGGACAGGTTGGGGGAGTGGGCAGATGCATGGCAGATGAAGTTTAATGCGGAAAAATGTGAGGTTATCCACTTTGGTAGCAAAAACAGGAAGGCAGATTACTATCTAAATGGCGTCAAGTTGGGAAAAGGGGAAGTACAATGGGATCTGGGGGTCCTTGTACATCAGTTTATGAAAGTAAGCGTGCAGGTACGGCAGGTAGTGAAGAAAGCGAATGGCATGTTGGCCTTTATAACAGGAGGAATCGAATATAGGAGCAAAGCGGTCCTTCTGCATTTGTACAGAGCCCTAGTGAGACCACACCTGGAGTATTGTGTGCAGTTTTGGTCCCCTAATTTGAGGAAGGACATTCTTGCTATTGAGGGAGTGCAGCGTAGGTTTACAAGGTTAATTCCCGGGATGGCGGGACTGTCATATGCTGAGAGAATGGAGCAGCTGGGCTTGTACACTCTGGAGTTTAGAAGGATGAGAGGGTATCTCATTGATACATATAAGATTGTTAAGGGCTCGGACACGCTAGAGGCAGGAAACCTGTTCCCGATGTTGGGGGAGTCCAGAACCAGGGGCCACAGTTTAAGAATAAGGAGTAAGCCATTTAGAACAGAGACGAGGAAACACTGGTGAGTCTGTGGAATTCTCTACCTCAGAGGGCGGTGGAGGCAGGTTCTTTGGATGCTTTCAAGAGAGAGCTAGATAAGGCTCTTAAAAGTAGCGGTCAGGGGATATGGGGAGAAGGCAGGAACGGGGTACTGATTGGGGATGATCAGCCATGATCACATTGAATGGCAGTGCTGGCTCGATGGACCAAATGGCCTACTCCTGCACCTATTGTCTATTGCCCCAGCACTTTGCCTGCTTTCTTAAACCATCTGCTTTATTGACATTAATCTCTGCAGGTTTTAAATAGCACAATGTAAACACAGCTGTTTTTGTTTAGAAAAGGGAACTGGAGATGCTGGTTTACAAGATAAGGCACAAAGTGCTGGAGTAGCTCAGCAGGCTAGGCAGCATCTATGGGGAGCATAGATACATGATGTTTTGGGTCAGGATCCTTCTTTGGACTGATTGTGGTGGTGGTGAATGGGAGAAAGCTGGTATAGAGGAGGGACAGGACAAAACTTGGTAAGTAATCAATGAATACAGCTGAGCTGAAGAGTAGTTGGATTGTTAAGCTAGAGGAAGGAATGTAGTTGGAAGGGGAGGGGAGCAATATGTGTGAGTCCAGATGGGGTACAGGGGAGAGAGGGAGGAGAAAAAGGGGGAAGCTGATAGGGCAAACAGGTCGATGGAGGACGCAATGTCACTGGCCCTTCACTTCACCCTGACACACACCTTGACCAGCGGGACCTTTATGTGCGGATGCTATTCATAGATTATAGCTCTGCCTTTAACACCATCCCACCCCCCCCCCCCAAAAACTAGTCGCCAAGCTGGACCACCCGGGCCTCAACACACACCTGAGCAGCTGGGTCCTGGACTTTCTCACCGGCCGACCACAGACTGCGCGCATGGGGAGGCAGGTCTCCTCCAGCCAGTGTCGTAACGTTGGGGGGGGGGGGGGGGGGGGGGGGGCAGAGGGGCAGTTGCCCCGGGCGCTAAATTTTTAGGGGGCGCAAAAAAATTGGTGGATAATTTTTTAAAATAAAATTAAGAGACCCGGGGAGCTGTTGGAGCAAGGAGGGGTTACCTGGAGCTGTGAGTATAAAAACAGCGCGGGCCAGGTCCCCGCTGCCGCCGCCCCAGCTCCGAGGCCAGGCCGCCACTGTCCCAGCTCCGTGACCAGGCCGCCGCTATCGCTGTTGCTGCCGCCGTCCCAGCTGCTGCCGCCGTCCCATCTCCGAGGCCAGGCCGCCACTGTCGCTTTCCCCGCTACGAGGCCGCCAGCTCCGCCATTAGGCCTCGGCGCAGGCGGAGACGGGGGATACGACAAAATAAGTCGCATCCCCCGAAGGAAGAGACCAAAAACGTGTTCCTTCCCCTTTCCCCTTCCCCCCTTCCCCTTTCCCCTTCTCCCCTTCTCCCCCTCTCCCCCCCCCCCCCCTCCCCCGCTAATGAGGAGGCGCAAAACTTTAAACTGCCCCGGGTGCTCAAAACCCACCCTACACCACTGCCTCCAGCATCACCCTGAACATCGGTGCACCACAGGGCTGTGTGGTGAGCCCCTTCCTCTTCTCCCTCTACACTCTCGACTGCAAACCCACCCACGAGGCCAACACCATATTAAAGTTTGCAGATGACACCATCGTGGTAGGCAGGATCACGAGTAATAACGAGGCCGCCTACAGGACAGAGGTAGAGAACCTGGTGAGCTGGAGCCGTGAGAACAACCTGATCCTCAACGCGGCAAAAACAAAGGAGATGATCCTGGACTTCAGGAGGAGACCGATGACCTTCGTCCATCAGCCCATCACCATTAACGGTGAGACAGTGGAGGCTGTGCAGAACATCAGGTACCTCGGGGTCAACATCAGCCACGACCTGACCTGGACCGTCAACATCACGGCGACGGCCAAGAAAGGACTTCAAAGGCTTCATTTCCTGAGGTGCTTGAAGAGGGCACGTCTTCCACAACAGCTGCTGGTGAGTTTCTACAGGTCAGCCATCGAGTCAGTTCTCACATACTGCATCACAGTATGGTACTCTGGCTGCACCGCAGAGAACAGGAAAGCTCTCCAACGCGTCATTAAGACTGCTGAGAGGATCACTGGCACCCAGCTCCCCAGACTGGAGGACATCTACCGGACCCGCTGCATCCGGAGGGTCAAGGGCATCATTAGAGACAGCACACACCCTGGACACTGCCTCTTCACCCCCCTGCCCTCAGGAAGACGATACAGGACACTGAGCGCCCGCACGACAAGACTAAAAAACAGCTTCTACCATAGAGCTGTGACACTACTGAACTCTATCCCCCTCCCACACTGATCCCCCCCCTCTCTCTCATACACCCGCCCATACTCCTATATGTTTATAGTCTAATTTTTTTAATAGTTATTTTTTAAACGTATTTTTATACTCATATTCCTGTGCAGCTGGAGGACTGCTCCAACAAAATTTAGTTGTCTTGTACAATGACAATAAAGATTATTATTATTATTAAGACGGGGCAGGGATGAACATTGAATTCTTCAATTTTGTGTAACTCCACCCTGCATTATTTCGAAGAAAGTGCCGAGAGGCACTGATGAGACAGTTAATGTTGGGACCTATTTTTATTTGAACTTTTCCTTGTCATTATGTCAGGCTACTTGGGGGGTTTGGGGGAGGTGGAGTTTGGAGTTTAGAAGATGTAGTCAAATGGAGAAATCCATGAATAGTATTTAGTGGGTTTTTTGGATAACTTCAAGCTGACTTTTGAGGATACATTTGCTATGTCGAGACCAAAGGCTGCGGAAAAATCACTCGGCACAGTTAATGAACCTTATTGGATGATGGAGCACTAACAAAATGATTCAGGGACACAAGGTGAGGAAATGATCTGTGCAGATGCAAGAGGAATGTGAAGAAAGAAATGGGGCTGAATGACATTTGGATCTGGTTGAAGGCTGGTGGTGGGGAGGTTGGGAGATGCTTAAAGAGGTCCTGAGGCAGGGCTGCTCACATGAGGAATCCATTTAGAGAAGCATTATTTCAGACTCTACGACCTACCATTGGCGGTTTTATGTCAGAACTATCAAAGTAGTCTAGACAGGTAAATAAAACACTAGGAATAAAGCATCACTCTCTTACCCACACAAGCAATATAACGCAGGTTTTTACAGTGGCTCTCAACCAATCCAGCTCAGTTTTATACCTAGCCATAATCAAATGCATTTCATGCAAACTATTTAAACATTCCATTCAGAATTTATGACTTGTCCTTAATGGCTGCTGTCAGCCTGCACTAGAACTGTGACATCCAAACTGCATGTGTGAGGATAACACACGTCCACAAAGACAAACAAAACCAAGTAGAAATATGGACTTCCTTAAGTCGTTGCAAGACGACATGTAATTGTTTACATGCTGTGATTAAAGTTCAAAACTGCAGTTAAAGTGAAATGGGTCACGTGAAAAGAAAGAAAGGGGAATTGAGGTAAGTTATAAATCTGTATCGGTTCAGTCAGCATGACACTGTTCATCGTACACGTCAACATCACCATCTTTATATCAGGTTTCATCTCCTTTTCATTTACAGTTTCAAAGGGCTCGGACACTAAATTAAATCATGCAGTAACTACTAAAACCAAGATTGAAATCAAATGCAATGGCAAAGAAAATTAAATTGCGCATTTTTCATGAAAGGGAAATACAGGTACATCTGTGATATTTCCAGGCAAGTTCAATCTCAAGAGACTCAGCATCATATATTGTTAAAAATCGAATGAATAATAACACCTCATGCTAAATTTGGCATGATATTTTTTTTACTGTTCACGTACATCCTGAAACTTTTTGTACAGCTGATGACTTTGCCACAGTTGGTTTGGTGTGTGGTTATAGGGGGACGTTAAATTGTACTCTGAATGTTGCACATGTACCCTGAGCAAGTAAGTCTGTTACTTAACTGGTATTTATTATCTGCGCCGGTCCGGGCCAAGATTTCACAATCATTAATGCCAGGAATAATTTTCCAATTGGTGGCCAGACAATGAACTGGTACTGCAACCATTCCATTAGAAACTGCAAGATTTTACTTCCCATCGATTGAAACTGGTGGTTCACTATTGTGGGTGGTCAGTTGCAGTAAATGGCCCACCAACATTAAATGTACTGGCCATTCATCCAATGGCCATTCACTAAATCTGGCTGCGCGCAAATTGACTGTTACTTCTGCAGATATAATAATAGGTATTCCACCTCAGTGATTTATTGCACGTGGGGCAATTTGGCTCACCTCTGACAGATGTAATAAAGCACCATATAAATATAAGGGATTTCATGTATATGGAAGGTTACTAACGGTTATGAAAATCAGACATTTTTACACTCCTGCCAAAGTTGGAAATTACCCCCTACATGACTACATCTCTGTCTGCACAGTGTTTGGTTTCCACTTAAAACTCTGCAGCTGATAATATTTTTGGTCACTCCTTCAGGTCAAGTCCAATAGTGTGACATCCAAGATTTCAGAAAATCAATCCTCCAATGTATATATATATATATATATATATATATATATTGTCATGCCACACACCCCAATTGTTGCCAGTGCAATTTGTGATCAGTAAATTATAACATGTCGCATGCATTGAGAGATTTGAGGACCACATTTCCAAAACAAGGAGATTAAACAGTGATGGCATAAATCAGCATGGAGTGTACATTTGACACCTGCCCTGTCAAACTGATACAACTATGTGCAATTGATGCACAGTGTGTCAAGCCAAGGAGATCAGGTCATTTCAGAAGGGAAAAATGGCCTTGTTCGTGCTATTTAAATATGAATCAATTACTGTAGGTTGGTTGGGTAATTTGGAGGTGGAATAATGTTGTTTATTTTTGTTTCTCATCATTGGGTTTTGTTTTCTTGTCATCAGTGTGAGGTACATGGGAATCTAAACTGAATATCTTTTCCTCATGATATTCCTGCCACATTTCAGCTACTACTCAAGGCACCACTTAAGTTAGTTGATTAGTAAGGATGTCAGGAATTACGGGGAGAAGGCATGAGAATTGAGATGAGAGGGAAAGATAAATCAGCCATGGTTGAATGGCGGAGTCGATTTGATGGGCTGAATGGCCTAATTCTGCTCCTATAGCCTATGAACTTAAGCATAATAAGCAGGGTGTACACACAGAAATGGTTCAAGGCAATATTGCCCTGCTGCCCTTCCTCTGTTTAAATACATTTCATATTGAATGTTTGGGCCTTATTGTTCACCTTAATTCTGCTCTGCCCACATCCTTGGCGCAAACTTTCACACTCAGCTTCATAACATTCAAGGCTCTGCCCTTAACCCAATCGCTTTGAACTGAAACATACCCAACCTAAAGCTCAGGTCCTTGAGTCCCAGCAAAATCCTTGTACAGCTTCTCTGTATTCTTTCCAGCTTAGTGGCATCTTTCCTGAACACAATACTCCAATTGCAGTCCCACCATTATCTTGTACAATTGTAATATATGTCCCAACATCTATACTCAATACCCTGACCGATGAAGGCCAACATGCCAAAAGCCTTCTTCACTACAGGAAAGTAGACAAAACTCAGCGGGTGAGGCAGCATTTATGGAGAGAAGGAATAGGCAACGTTTCGCACCAAGACCCTTTTTCAGGCTGATGTCGGGGAAGGGGGGGGGGGGGGGAGGGAGAGGGGGGGGGGGGGGGCGGGGGGTGCAAAAGAAAGGAAGCCGGAGACAGTAGGCTTTGTGGGAGAGCTGGGGAGGAGAAGAAGGGAGAAACCACAGGAAATATCTTAGTATTATTTGAAATGTTAGTCATGCCTATTAATCACTAATCATGCCTTGTACGTTCTAATGCAAATCATTGATACAGATGAGAAACAGCTCTATCCCCTGAGGCACCATTCTGTAAAATAAACTTCCGCCACTACCCTGTACCTAGTTAGCTAGCTCTTCTTGAATCCCATGTGATCCTACCTTCCAGAGTATCAAACATGATACCAAATTAGACTCCCATCCGTTCTCTTTATGGGGAATATCAATTGTAATGATCCACTTCCCTTCGTACACCCATGCGTGCGGCACGGTGGCGCGGCGGTAGAGTTGCTCCCTTACAGTGCGTGCAACACTGGAGACCCGGGTTCGATCCCGACTATGGGTGCTGTCTGTACGGAGCTTGTATGTTCTTCCCATGACCATGTAGGTTTTCTCTGAGATCTTCAGTTTCCTCCCACACTTCAAAGACGTACAGGTATGTAGGTTAATTGGCTTGGTGTATGTGTAAATTGTCCCATGTTTGTGTAGGATAGTGTTAATGTCTGGGGATCGCTGGTCGGTGTGGACTCAGTGGGCCGACGGGCCTGTTTCCACACTGTATCTCTAAACAAAAAAAATTAAAACAAGGCTGAACGGGCTCTGAGCACTGAGGTTTTCTTAGGCAGCAGGAACTCCTGAACAATATTTGACAGCTTGCCTTTGTTAAAGGCTGTAGGACAGTTTTTATAAGAATTTCAATAGTTGCAGACATTTAAAATCTACAAACGATTTTTTTCAAAAGTTAAAAATGTAATCAAATATATAACTACATTTAAAAAAAGCATGTTAACAAAATTGCAATGTTAAATAAAGTATGCCAAGCACTTAATTTGCAATTTCTGACACAGTATAATCCTATTTAAATAAATAAGATTACTATTCATGTGCCAATCCTAAATGTGAAGCTGAGGGATGGGTGCAAAGTGTGCCTGGCCCTTCTCTCAATTACAATAGTGTTCCTCCACTGGGGTCAGTGGTGAGTCAGTGGTAGAGTGGAAAGTCAGATTTGCTGACACTTCAGTTCCAGGCAGCTTCAGACAACGTGTCCTGTGCATCCTACAGAACCACCATTCTCCATCCTACAGAACAACCAGCTCTGTGGCAGCTAACTAAAAAAGATAGATGCTGGAGTAACTCTGCGGGACAGGCAGCATTTCTGGAGAGAAGGAATGGGTTATGTTTCGGGTCGAGACCCTTGCTTTCAAGCTTCAGTATTTTCTGTCCTATGGGAGCAGGAAGATGAATACATTGTGTGACTAGTCTTTGATTATGTTAACTGCTTTTCCGAGGCAGCGTGAAGTGTAGATGGAGTCAATGGTGGGGAGTCAGCTCTGAGTGATGGACTACATCTATAAGTCTCTGCAATTTCTTGTGGGCTTGGGCAGAGCTGGCCCCAAACCAAGTTGAGATGCAGTCTGTCGGTATACATTCTATGCTGCATAGAATGAGCCATTGCAGACATCCCAATTTCCCTCAGACTCTTCAGTAAGTTGAGATGTTGGTGAACCTTCTTGGTTGTTGCATTAGCATGGATGGTTCATGAAAAATCATCGGTAATATTAACGCCAAGGAACTTGAAGCTCTAAACCATTTCCACTTTGGTACCATTGATGCTGATGCAGGGGCACGTGCTCAAACCATGCTTCCTGAAGTCAAAACTAGTTCCTTCGTTTTGCAGCAGACACTAAAAATAAGTGTCTGAACACATTTTTACATAGTAGTTATGTAGTGAAACATCAGTGGCATTTTAATCAAGGCTCAGCTCATCATTAAATTTCATATTTTGCACCTTACAATGTAGGAGAGAGAATGAACTTGGGGCATCTCACCTTCTGCACTACAGCTGGTGTCACTGCAGGTACAGAGCTCAAATTTCCTGAGCTGTGATACTGAATGCACTTTGCATCTGACAAAACAGCTATACAACAGCTATGGATAGCACATGAAGCACCATCCCACAGTACCCTTTAGTGAGAAGTAAGTAGTTTGTTTTTATTCATTGTAGATAATATATTGGTTTTAACCAACTTCTGGTAGTTTAAAATGTTAAGATTAATTGTTAATTGATAGCAGCAGGGATTTGTACCACACCGTGTGGACCCAGTCATTGCTCATGACGCACCTTGCCTTACAGGATGCAATGGCCGTCAAGCCTTCTGCTGCATTGCAAATTTCACAAAGTGCAAGTAGTAATTGTGGTCTTAGGAAAAAGTGCAGGGAGTAAACATGGGTGAGGGGCTGGTCTGAACACGAGCTCACCCATGGCTTTGATCTATGATGTGAATAATGAGAAGAGACAGGTTACCGTATTCTCAACAGGTTAAAACAATGTTGCATGGGATTTCTATCGAGCAATTGCTCTGACAGAATTTCAACTACATTCACTTTTTCACTTCTGCCATGGTTGATGATCGCTTTTAATAATTTTGTCAATTTTCCTCTACTTCTAGGATATTTAAGGGCCTGTCCCACTTGGGCGACCTAATCCGCGAGTTCTGGCGAGTTTGCCCGCGACTCATACTTGCAGCATGGTCGACACAAGGTCGTAGGAGGTCTTTGTAACTCTCCTTCATGCTCGAAAGTAGTCCCTGTGTACTCGAGGCCTCAGCTAGGACGTGGCGTTTTTTTCAACGTTGAAAAATGCCCGTGAGTAAAAAAAGGTCGCCATGGAAAAAATCAATACTTTTTTTACTTGTAGGTTTACTCATAGTAGGTCAGCATGTTAGTCGTAGGTAATCGAAGGTAGTCGAAGGTAGTCGTAGATAGCCTTCATCATAGTCGAAGGGAGGTCAAAGGAGATCGAAGGAGGTCGTCTTCACTCTCCACTGTTCGGTGTCCAATTTTCCCGAAGTTAGTTGTAGCTAGTCGAAGCTCATCTTCAACATAGTCCAAGGAGGTCTTCTACATAGTCGAAGGAGGTCTTCAATATGACATTTTTTCAAACCCTCCAAAACCCTTCTAAACTCGCCAATTAGGTCGTCCAAGTGGGACAGCCCCTTAAGTATGATACCAAGATCGCATTACTTCTCTACTGCAAACATACAGCTTACATCGTTTCTGAGCAGATGGTGATTACATAAACCATATTTTAACATAACCAGACCGCCCAGCAAGGATCAGATCAGTTACTCATTTGTTTGCCCAATTTTACTTTCCATTAAAATCAATGATAAAACCAAATCAAAGACACAGTGTACAATTGTAGCACAACACATTAAAAAAAAAGTGTTTCTGGCTGAAGAGTAAAACCCTCATTTAATGCTTTGACGAACCATAATCTGATTAGCCAATAGTGAAGTTTTTCACATCCTGCCCAATCTGCAAAATCAAGAATCTTGGTTTACTTCTTTCAAATGACTTAATACTGGGCACACCATTTTGCAGCAAGAGAGGACGAGAGATTCTATCTAAATAATAGTTTTGCTGATACAATTAACAGATACAATTGGAGCCTAACCAAATGTAGTAAAATACACAAGCTTGTTGCAAAGTTGCATTCTGATTTTAACACAGCCACTAACTCAACTGTTTAGTATGTGTTGTGAAGTCGTTGTTATGGTTATGCTGGTGCACACTTCTATTCTGAGCAACACAGAGTAAAATGGAGAAACACGAGACATAGAGAACTGTGCAATTCAACTGGCTGACTGCAGTGCACATGTGCCTTGTACTTATGCCGCATATATGCTTCCATTGTCCTGCTTTCCTCTTTTGGGAAAGTTAACAGAGATTCATACATGCAAATTATTTACGGATGCAAACTCCACTCGGAACCCAAAGTCGGGATTGAATCCCCATCACTGGAGGTGTGAGACAGGAACATTACCAGCTGTACCACAGCGCTGCCCCTAGCTTCACCTGGTAATCAGCACAGTCAAGCAGTTTCATCCACTTTAGGAACTCTTACAATTGATATTGCCCAGTCACCCTGGGTTTGTGTTAACTCCAATTCCACATTGTTCTAACTTTCCGAGCACTTCCATCACCTGGTCCTTCAATGCATCTGAGAAAGTTTGAGACCTACAATGGATTGATTTGTAACTATTTTGGTTAATGTATGAGCATTATAACCTGGACAACACCCCTGGGTATTTTTGAATATTTTGAAGTACTTTACTAACAATATATCCAAGTGTAAGTTTGAAGCAATGATGGAGAACATCTCTCTCTGGGCTAGCATCAATTTACTGAGCCAAATTTGCCCATCAACGTTGGTCAATTAGTGTAATTAACTTCAACCATTGACACTGCATTTCATTAACTATTGTGACCACTCAGCTGGTGCAAAATATTCAATATTTTGTCTGAATATGTTTTCATCTTCATTGTTCTCTCCTTCAGTAGTACTTGACAAAATAATCTATTTATGAATCATTGGTCTTAACTGAGCAGACGTTTTGCCAATGATCGTTTAACCATAGATCTGTCTTGAAATAATTATGTTTCTACACCAGCCACTGCTGGTATAAATGGTAATTAAACCAATTGGGCACTGTTTACATTGGGTTCAAGCACTGTGCCGACACCCTCTGTGTGACTCTTGATGCAAACAATCAGCTTTGTGAAAAAAGCACATTTCTAGAATTGTGTTCATCTATAATTCATTATTTCGTTGCTTTAAACTTATATATTGAGGAGGTGTGTTTTTTTTTTTTAAACAGTTAACACATCTTGCTATTTTAAATCAACATACACTGGCTTTTGTTACACCTGGGGCATTTTTGAATATTTCTAAGTAATTTATTAACAATACATCTAAGTGTGAATTGGAAACAACGATACAGAACATATTTCTGGTTTGGCTTCAAGTTTCTGAATCATGTTCCTTATTCTTTAATGTTGGTCAATTAGTGTAATCATCTTCATCTGGAGCGCAATATACTCATGCCTCATCCACTTGCTTTGGTTTCTATTTTGAAACTTTAGCCTTTATGATTACTTTATGGCTATAAATAGACAATAGACAATAGACAAAAGGTGCAGGAGTAGGCCATGCGGCCCTTCGAGCCAGCACATTGTGATCATGGCTGATCATCCCCAATCAGTACCCCGTTCCTGTCTTCTCCCCATATCTCCTGACTCCGCTATCTTTAAGAGCCCTATCTAGCTCTCTCTTGAAAGTATCCAGAGAACACACCTCCACTGCCCTCTGAGGCGGAGAACTCCACAGACTCACAACTCTCTGTGTGAAAAAGTGTTTCCTCATCTCCATTCTAAATGGCTTGCCCCTTATTCTTAAACTGCCCCTGGTTCTGGACTCCCCCAACATTCGGAGCAAACTTCACTCATATTTGCCTTGAACAAAATTGTCACGTCAAGTCATGTATTGTCATGTACACGAGTATGGTAAAGTACAAATACAATGAGAATCTTGCTTGCAGATCAAGCAACTCAGGCACATAGATGAAGACCACACAAAATCATTAATTATACATAACTTACATGAGACAGTGAAAAAAGATTGTGTAAAACCAAGACATTAGTGCAAAACTATAAGAAAACAGGTTCATGGCCATGCAAGGGGTGGTCTGCGGTGTTCCGTTGCTGAGAGTGGATTAGGGTTGTCCAGATAGACACCAAAATGCTGGAGTAACTCAGCGAGATAAGGAACATCTCTGGAGAGAAGGAATGAGTGTCATTTCTTCAGTCTTGACCCGATACGTCACCCATTCCTTCTCTCCAGAGATGCTGCCTGTCCCATTGAGTTACTCCAGCATCCCGTGTCTAAATTCAGTTTAAAGCAGCATCTGCAGTTCCTTCCTACACGTTAGGGTTGTGCAGGTTGGTTTAAGAGCAAAATGGTTGTTGGAAAGCAGCTGGTCAATGCACTTCCATAGAAATGATGATTTTGCACACCAGGACAAATTAATATTTAGACTGAATTCAATCATCAATTAAACCACAAAACCAAGTTGTTCTGTGTGTACATTTTAAGAAGGTTTCACAGTTGTATTGCTGAGATAGGCCCATTTACTGAGACAAATTCCCACTGAATGTCTTATCTATCTTTTGAGTCTTTGTCCCAGTTTGCAGCTCTGCACAATCTCTGACGGTTTAGGATTGATATCACCCTCACAATTCTGTGCTGCTTTGCTAAACATTTCACTTTTTGCTTTTTGTGTTAAAAAAATTTACTTACCTTTTACAATTCAAAAGGTGGCTTTCATTGCGTCTGTGCAGCATTGTTTTGTGTAGGTACATACTCCTCATCACCATCTATTTCTACTTATTTGCTATCGTATATAATTTCCAAGTGTTCTATATTGGCTCTGATTGTCTGCACCAACTTCCATTATAGCCAGGTTATGTCTGCCCACCCACAATAAACCATGCATAAGGCCAATGTTAAAATCTCTCCAGAGATGCTGCATGTTCCGCTGAGCTATTCCAGCTTTCTGTGTCTATCTTAATAAACAAAAATATCCATGGAGTTCTAAAAACAGCCCACGAATGAATCACTCATACTTATCAACAGGCTCAAATACATACTTATCTTATAGAAACAAAGAACTGCAGATGCTGGTTAATACACAAAATGACACAAAATGACACAGGAGTAACTCGATGGATCAGGAAGCATCCCTGGAGCACTTAAGTAGGAAGGTCTCAACCTAAAACACCCACTTCCTTGTTCTCCAAGGTTGCTGCCTGACCCCGCTGAGGTACTCCATCACTTTGTGTCCTGTTGTCATACTCATCTTAGTTTACTTACACCTTCTCCTTTTTTGTTGATCCTCTCAATGTCGATCTGTGATGTATATATGTGTGTGGCATGTGGTCCTTTGGACCTGAGCAATGCAGGACATGCAGAGAAACACTATTAGACATATATACTGTTAGAATATATACTTTAATATGTTTTACACTACTCAGACTGCACGATAATCTTGCACCACTCTGCTGTTTTGTACTTGTCATTGTATATATGTTTTACATATATATTTAATGTAGGTATGCAGTTTATTATTTGACCTTCAGGTGAACAAGGAATTTCATTGCACTCTAGTGCATATGCCAATAAGTGAATCTGAATCTGAATCTGAATTGGTTTATTCAACTCTGTGTGTACTGTGCATATCCACATGTGTTACCTGGTCAAAAATGTGCAGACAATACAGTTGTCAAAGGCAGTAGCTGCAATCCTTTAAAATCGCAAGTAATCTCCTCCATTGATTAGGTTGTAGGTTCACTGAAAATTTGATTCTTAAACCTCTAACGAATGCTGCAGTTGTTAGAGTCAATAGAAATCCAGACCAAGTCTTGTTTCCTTTCCTACCTTCAAATTCAAATTTCTACCTCAACGAGGTTTGGCTTCAAAATGGATTACTCTCTGTCAATAGATTCTTATAGCCACATCCTGGATCAATAACCACTAGTTTGAATGAAGCATGTTGACCTTTAATATTAACTCTTCCTTTCTCTCTCCACAGATGCTGCCTGATGTTCTGAGTATTTTTTGCCATTTTCTGTTTTACTTCAAATTTCCAGTAAAACTGTAAATATTTTGATTTTTCATCCTTCAGCACATTTCTTAAAGAATGGTGTTATTGACAAGAACTCATGCCTAACCTCCATGAATATATTTCAGTAACATTTACAATAAAGGTTTTCCATAAAATGTTGTTATTGGATCCTCAGCCAAAGGGTTCTCACCCAATGGACTAATATACTAGAGACCAAAATATATTGTGTGCATTGGCTATTTAAACTGAGTTAATCATAACATGTGAGATGTAGTTGGATGAAGAAATTAAAAGAAAATAACAAAGGAAAATGTAATTTCAATCGATTCCCTTGATGCGAATCAGTATTCATTTGCTATTATGACATGACTGAATTTTCAGTGATATCACAAGGATGGCTTGGAAACTCGAAACACTTGTGTAGGGAGGAACTGTAGATGCTGGTTTACACTGCAGATAGACACAAAATGCTGGAATAACTCAGCAGAGAAAAACTATTCTCACGTGCATCACGTGCTCGCCACGACGCAAAGTGTTGTGCGTCATGACGCATAAATGATGTTGCGTAAATGACGCGCAAATGACACCCAAGTAGGACAGGCCCTTAACTCCAAACACTTGTTTGCTTTTGGAGTCTTATGAGCCTGTCCCACTTAGGCGATTTTTTAGGCAACTATAGGCGACTAGTTTGTCACCACATGTTTGCCGGTGATCGCCAGGAGTAGTCTCTTCAATTGCGCAAAGAGTCGTAGCAAGTTTCTGGTTGCCGCTAAATTTTAAACATGTTGAAATTTTATTGGCGACAGTGAGTTTGACGCCCATGAGCGTAGCTTGACTTCTCCTGACGTAGGTGCTGTCATAGGTTGTCGCCAGAATTACGTAGGTTGCCGCTGGTTTTTCGGCGACCCGCTATGACTATGACAGTCGCCGGCAGTTGCTTAAAAAATCGGCAAGTGGGACAGGACCATTATGCACATAATGCAAAAAATAATAGGTCAGAAGGTTTTCATTTTTATATAGATGAACTGCCATACTTTTAAAATATTCCTAGACTTGGAAATACTTGTTGCCTTTGGTCAGTACAAATAAAAGCAAATAATGCTTATATATGTCTAAGTTACACTTTGTTCCTTATCTAAGATGAGAGGTTTCTAATGTCAGTTGATATGGTAGTGGTTGGCTGGCGCAGTTAATGAAAGCCAACTATGCAAAAGTGAAATTGAATCTCTTCACAGGATCTTGATAAACTTCACACCATGTTAGGTCCTCGGACAGCTGTGTTTATACTACACTGCATCAGAGGTCTGGCTCTGAAGGGTTTAGAACATCATCACGCTCACGTTCCCTCATCATCTGTAACAGTGGACCGCAGAGGGAGGCAAGCTCTTTCTATTCAATGCCAATGTTCGCGATTCAATGAAAGGTGAAGCTCATGGGAGCTGGAGCTGGAGGCTCGTGTCAATTTTAATCTGGAACTCATATTTCATCATTGTTTGGGGAAAACTCCCGGCTCGAGGCAATTTATATTCAATCCGCTTCTCTAATCTATTGTTGCTTGCAAAAATTGTGAATCATTTTATCTACAAGCCTTCCATTTATGCGGGCCGACCATTAATTACATAGTGTTTAATGACTCTTGCAAGATCAAGGCACCATAAGACAAGCTACAAGATGGAAAAACAAGATCTCTGGTGTCTCCTAAAATTTCTTTGACTTGCAAAATACTCTTGATACATGGAAAAATAATCCACATTTTGTTCACTAGTGCTTATGTGCAATCTGTTAGTTATTTCGGTCAAAATAGGCTCAACATTGGTGACATGCTAATAAAATACAGACAGTAAGGTTGGAAAGCCTCCCAAAAAAGACCGCGGGTGCAATGTTGTACAATTACCTGTGGTCATTTGCTGCAGTATAGACAGCAGTCACTGTCATGCCATCTGTTTAATCGTGAGTTTGCTGTGTGTAATCAGCATCAACTACACTACATTGATGAGTGTTGTGGCTAAGGGACCAATGTATCAAGAGGGTAGATTGTGCTACTTAAAGTCAGCCCTCGTCTCTTACTCTGGCTGTAGTGAATATTCAGAAACTCAATGGTTCAAAGGATCTTTATTGTCACGTACCTGACGCACAGCACGGTGAAAATCTTTTGCACAACCACAGCTGCACAGTCGCCGCAGTTTTGATGCCGTTTAAACTAAAGAAAACAGAAAACACAAACAGTTCAAAGTCCACCCGGAGCGTCCTCAATCCAGGAAACCTGTCCGTGGCCCGGCATCCCTCTCCTCTGCCGACCGCCTTCATGTCTCAGCGTCTCCTGCTGCCGACCATGTAGGTAATAGGGGGGTTGCACGTAAGGCAAGGCAAGGCAAGTTTATTTGTATAGCACCTTTCACCAACAAGGTAATTCAAAGTGCTTTACATAAAACATTAAAAGCATTGGAAAGAAACACATATGAAATGACATTTAGATGTAAAACGATTATTAGATTATTCAGATAAAATAATTACAAAATTAAAAGCAATCAAATAAAATATTTAAAATAGAATAAAACCAGGAATAGAAGTTACAGTGCAGTATAGGTAATTAATAAATTGTATTGTTTACTGAAAGGCAGCGGCAAACAGAAAAGTCTTCAGTCTAGATTTAAAAGAGCTGAGAGTTGCAGCAGACCTGCAGTTTTCTGGGAGTTTGTTCCCGATACAAGATACAAGATACAAGATAGATTTATTCATCACATGTGCCAGATGGCACAGTGAAATGAAATTCCCATACAGCCATACAATAAAAAAAGGGACACAACACACTATAGGGTTTGGACATAAAACATCCCCACACAGCAGAATCAAAGTTTCCCACTGTATGGGCGACGAGGGCTGACTTTAAGTAGCACAATCTACCCTCTTGATCCCCGTGGTCAGGGCCTCCCCGTGCCCTCCGCAGTTGCCGCTACGGACAGCCCGATGTTCAGGACCGCTCGCCGGGGTGTTGTAAGTCCGACGTCGGGGCTGTGGGACGTCCTCAGCGGCGTGGACACAGAGTCCGCCCCCTCCTACTGGAGTCGGCGGCTTCCAAAGTCCGCAGGCCGCGCCGGGTGGAGACTGCTGCTGGAGACCCTCTGCAAGGCGCCCCAGGACTCCACGATGCCGTTCAGCGCCGCCCGCGTTGGAAGCTCTCCGCACCAGAGCTCCACGATGTTGGAGCAACGGCTCAACGCTTCGGAGCTCCAAACGGCGACCCAGGTAGGCATCGCCCGCTCCGCGGTGACTCCGCTGTAGCAGCCCTGGTCCGGTTCCCGGTCCCCGGCAGGAAAGGCCGCTCCGATCCAGCTGGTAGGCCGCGAGGTGGGGGGCGAGGACGCGACTCGGAGAAATAGTCTCGTCCCCGCCAGGAAGAGACTGGGAAACGGTTTCCCCCTTACCCTGCCCCCCTCCCCCACATAGAAAAGTAAAAGTTTCCCCCAACACAAGACTTTAGACTAACTAAAAATAATAAAAAAGATTGAAATAACAGACAGGCTGTAGGTGGAGGCTGCTGCCAGTGCAGCGCCCCTAGCAAGCCAGGCCCTTGGAGTGTACAGTTCTTCACAGTTCAGTGTACAGATATGTGGTGCATAAAAACTAAATGCTGCCTCTCCATGTTTAGTTCTGACTCTGGGGACACAGAGCAGACCTGTCCCAGACGATCTGAGAGGTCTGGGTGGTTCGTATCTAAGCAGAAGGTCAGTAAGGTAATCGGGTCAAAGGGCGTGACGCACGGAGCAGCTCAATCCATGTGGAGGACGTGGCAGCCTACCGCAAACACTGTTAATACACGAAACACGTACTTTCTTACCTGTTAAAAAACGCCGAAATGGTTAATTATTGAGCTGTAAATAATTGTGGAAATCGGGGTAATTGTGAGAGACATTTATCCTACTTCAGAATTCCAAAAGTGAGGAGAAATGAAGGTAGAGAGAAGCGAGAGCTGAAGGGACAACAACAGCTAAAGTGTTGGCGAACATTGGCTGTGCAGATATCAAGATTGAAAATATTGGGAATTATCGAGTTGGCTCACTGCATTTCATCAACAGTAAGGCATTATTTGTGTTTTTTCTTGATTCCTTTGGTATCTAAAAATGTAAAATCCCACTTGGGAACCATCGGCGATTTTAAAATTTTACAGCTAGATTTATCATTTCTGAAACTTTTTAGATACCAAAGTGGTGAATTCTCTATTGTTAAGAGAAGGCAATGTCTAGTGGCTTGAGATCCACTATATAGGCATATTGTCTACACTGGATGTTTCTGGAATGTGGACTGTTCCATTATCTGACTCAATCTGTACCCTCTGGAATCTTCCAGTAGATTCCTGATATCCCCTACGGGATTTCCTATGCTTGCGGACCTAATGATTCACTCCCTCCCTCATTACAGCCTCCCAATTCTCCTCAGATAGGAATAAGTGCAGCAATACTGCTTTGTTTCAGTTACGCTAGCTGTGCTCCTCTGTTTTTTCTTTCCAGTCACCTGGCTTCCTCTCCTTTAAGTTCTACTTTTTACACATTCTGTAATCACAGAGCAATGATGATCCACCATCCCCGGTGGACCCTGCTCACAGCAACCAATCTGCAGAAGCAAAGAAATCATACAGTTCACCTTCAGAACAAACTCTCTTTATTACAACTGGGCTAATTTGACAGATCATTGTCCTCGGGAAGATGCTCTCTGATCCAAAGCAGACATTATTTTCAAACTCGTCTTTACTTACTTTTCATAGATAGGGTGGTCAGAATCCCTTTTCCAGGGTGGAAATGTCCAACGCCGCTCGCTATTGCCATTAGGTGAGAGGGGGAATGTTTAATGGAAATGTGAGGGCGTTTTTTTACACAGAGAGTGGTGGGGGCTTGGAACACATTGCCTGGGGTAATGGTGGAGGCAGATATGATAGTGGTGTTTAAGAGATTTTTAGATAGGCACATGGAAGTGGAAGGAATAGAGGGACATGGATCATGTACAAGCCGATGAGATCAGTTTAGCTTGGCATCATCTTTGGCACAAACATTGTGGGCCAAAGGAGCTATTACTTTAGTGTACTGTTCTATGTTCTATGTTTTCTCCCTGTTGCCTGCACTCTGCTTGCACTGTGAGTACTTAGAATGAAGTAAATGTTTTTTGCCACGTTGTGTTCTGGAGTACTGTGTGCCACACAAGTCGTGCACTGTTCCATTTTTTTGCCATTGATGTATAATGATAAATTGCCATCCTGTGTGATGGTTACTCTGCAGTATCAAGGCATAGGCTCACTTTAGTTCATTTTTAGCTTGCGACAGGTCGCTGACATTGGTATTGCCCAGTTTTACCCAGTTTTCAGTGAGCTTCATTGCCCAGCCTTGTAAAACATCCCACCTTCTGCCTTATCCCACCGTGTTCCTGTAAAGCGTGTGTATGTATATTGGATGCTATATTCAAAATGGTTCAACACATTTGACTCTCATAAAAATGTGTGTTGCAAAGCTAAATTTGACAGTCGCAGGCTTGTTTATTTGTTCCCTTTCATGCCTTTGTTCCCTTTCACTCATTGCTGTAATTAGTACTGGGCTGGACATGCTGAAGCAGAAATCTGCACATTCTTCACTCAATGGTTGTTCTGTTGCAATTGCTCCTGAGCAGAATGGCCTTGGTCCTTACTCCAACTCTCGCAAGCGGCATGGATTTTGCTAGCAGGCACAACTAACATTTTACAAAATTTGAAGATACAGAGTACAAGAGTCCCCACCGCCCTGACAATGCAAACCAGAAGGGGAATTTACTGTATCCTCCTGGAAGAAGATGAAACCCATTCATCTTCCTTATCTTCCTCTCTTGTAGCTGCCAAAACCACTACGCCCGGAATCACATTCTCCGTTTCTTCAAGATGCAGAGGAGCTCCTCAGTATATATGCAGGACTGATCATACCTTTCTCGAAAGCAATCATATATAATATATATAATTCTTCTTAGGTGAAGACCCCCCCAACAAAATCATGCGATGAATTGATGTTTGAATGTTGGCCCCAGAAGTTCTGCTTAAGGTGTTTCAGAGGTTCTCTTCATAGTTTCAGTATTAACTGGAAGTGAATGTTTCTTCAGGAACACTTGCAATCCCTCCAGTGATTAAATAAATTTGACACCAATGTAATTGGCAATTGGGACTTTATGGTCAGTCCATAACTACCAATTGCTTTACATTTAAGGTGTCTTTCGCTCCATGCAGACCGATTTTATGTTCCACCTCAAGGTGACATCGTGGACACTGTAGTGGATGTTCAGCCAAAAATGCACTGTGGAAAAATTACTCCAATAGAAAGGACAAGTTAGGTGATAATGGCCTCTATAAAATCTTAGGTCATAAGTAATAGGAGCAGAAATAGGCCATTAGGCCCATCAAGTCTACTCCACCATTCAATCGTGGCTGATCTATCTCTCTCCCTCCTAACCCCATTCTCCTGCCTTCTCCCCATAACCCTTGACCGCTGTACTATCTTCCATATATCTTCCAAAATATCTTGCATAATTTAATGGCAGACATCAGGCAATTAAATCATATTAGAGGTGTAAATACGTCTCTGAGGTTGCACCATATATGCGGATGGTATGTGCAGGAAAGAACTGCAGGCGCTGGCTTAAATCGAAGGCAGACACAAAATGATGGAGTAACTCAGCGGGACAGGCAGCATCTCTGGAGAGAAGGAATGGGTGACTTTTTGGGTTGAGACCCTTCTTCAGACTGGTTAGAGATAAGGAAAACGAGAGATATAGACGATAATGTAGTGAGATAAAGAACAATGAATGAAATATATGGAAAAAAATAATGATGATAAAGGACACGGGCATTGTTAGCTGTTTGTTGGGTGAAAATGAGAAGCTGGTGTGCTGGGGGAGGGATGGAGAGAGAGGGAATGCCTGAAGAAGCGTCTCGACCCCAAAAATGTCACCCATTCCTTCTCTTGAGAGATGCTGACTGTCCCGCTGAGTTACTCCAGCATTTTGTGTCTACTTTTAGAGTGTAGGCCTGTCTCTTAAGTTGACCTCTTTCTGATTTGGTTCGCAATAAGAATACAAATTAGATGCAGTTGGCTCAATTTTTAAAATCTAGTGCAATGCCTACTTTGGTGGAATCTGCTTCTCGGAACTCTACATTAAAAAATTGGTCATTACCACATGTCCCTAGGCCTTTCATTTTCAGTGGCCCACTTTTAATTTTGTGAAGAAAGTCCTTCAATAAGAATTGCCGACTTCTTTGCAATCAAAGCACATATGCGCCAATTTCAGTTTACTGATTTTTCTTTCAGAGAAATCGAAGCCAGGTGCTGCGTTTTGGTGGTAGTTGTTGCAAACTCACTCTGGTTTTTCTCTGATAGGCAGCAAATAGGTTTGCAACCGTTGGGTCGTTTTGATTCCAGATCTTCAACTTTATACACCTGAATATGGATAACAGTTTCATAATTGTTCAGGCATGTTATGAAAGAATTGGAAATAATACTCTGCTTGACATCATAGAATCATAGTCATACAGTGGGAAACTGCCCACGCCGACCAACATGCCCAATCCACAGTATTCCCACCTGCCTGAGTTTGGCCCATATCCCTTAAAACCTATCCTCTCTATATACAGTGTAAGAAGGAACTGCAGATGTCGGAAAATCAAAGGTAGACAAAAATGTTGGAGAAACTCAGCGGGTGAGGCAGCATCTATAGAGCGAAGGAAATATGTGACGTTTTGGGTCAAGACCCTTCTTTGGACTGATGTGAGGGCGGGGGCAGGAAGATGAAAGGAAGAGGCGGAAACAGTCGCCTGAGGGAGAGCCGGGGAGGGGAAAGAAGAAGAAAGCGGGGACTACCTGAAATTGCATGTCAATGTTCATACCGCCACCTCCAACGGGACTCCACCATTAGCCACATCTTCCCATCTCCTCCTCTTTTGACTTTCCACAGAGACCACTTCCACAGAGACCACAGAGACAAACAGACTCAGGAATAGTTGCTTTCCGAGAATTATATCTACTATAAATTCAAATTCACACATGCACTGACTACACCGCCCAACACGGACTTCCATCTGTATATATGTATATATGTATGTAGCGCCGCAGAATTTGTGCACCTATTCCACCCCCCATCTCCCTTCTGTTTTTTGTTTTTTCTGTTTCTTGTTTTTTGTGCTAAATTGTATGTATGCACTGAGTACGAGCAGCTTTCAGTTTCACTGTACATGTATAGTGACAATAAATGGCATATCTATCTATATCTATATCTCCTTCGTAACTCCCTGGTTATTTGTCCCTTCCCACCCAAACCACCCCCTCTCCTCGCACTTTCCCTTGCAACCACAGGAAGTGCAACACTTGTCGCTTTACCTGCCCCCTTGACTCCATTCAAGGATGCAAGCAATCTTTCCAGGTGCGGCAGAGGTTCACCTGCACCTCCTCCAACCTCATCTATTGCATCCGCTGCTCTAGGTGTCAGCTGCTCTACATCGGTGAGACCAAGCGTAGGCTTGGCGATCGCTTCGCCCAACACCTCCACTCGGTTCGTAATAACCAACCTGATCTTCCAGTGGCTCAGCACTTCAACTCCTCTTCCCATTCCGAATCCGACCTTTCTATCCTGGGCCTCCTCCATGACCAGAGTGAGGCCCACCGTAAATTGGAGGAGCAGCACCTGATATTTCGCTTGGGCAGTTTATGCCCCAGCGGTATGAACATTGACTTCTCCAATTTCAGGTAGTCCCTGCTTTCTCTTCCTCTCCCCCCCCCCCCCCCCCCCCCCCCCCCCCCACCCCCCTCCCAGCTCTCCCAGCCTCAGCCCACGCCCACTGTCTCCGCCTCTTCCTTTCTTCTTCCCGCCCCCTCCACCCTCACATCAATCTGAAGAAGGGTCTCGACCCGAAACGTCGCCTATTTCCTTCGCTCCATAGATGCTGCCTCACCCACTGGGTTTCTCCAGCATTTTTGTCTATTCTCTATATACAGTATCAGTATATGTTTCTTAAACGTTGCGATAGTACCTGTCTCAACTACTTCCTCTGGCAGCTTATTCCATACACCCACTACCCTTTGTGTAAAAAGGTTACCAGTCAGGTTCTCATTACATCTTTCCCCCCACCTCACCTTAAACATATGCCCTCTGGACCTCAATTCCCCTACTCTGGGCAAAAAACTCAGTACGTTCACCCAAACTATTCTTCTCATGATTATATGTCATATAACTGTAGCATGACTTTCCAACATCTATACACAATACTCGGCTTGATGAAGGCCAATGTGCCAAAAGCATTTTTGACAACCCTATCTACCTGTGACATCACTTTCAAGGAACTAAGTACCTGCATTTCTAGATCCCTCTGCTCTACAACATTCCCCAGAGCCCTACCATTCACTGAGTAGGTCCTGCCCATGTTAGACTTCCCTAAATGCAACACCTCATTTTCTCTGTATTAAATTCCATCAACCATTCCTCAGCCCACCTACCCAACCATTCAGATCCTACTGCAAGCATTTATTTTTGACAACCATCTTCACTATCTATATTACCACCTACTTTAGTGTCATCTGCAAACTTGCTAATCATGTCATGTGTGTTCTCATCTAAATCATTGATGTACCTGTAGATGACAAACAGCAATGGACCCAGCATCGAACCCTGAGGTCACTAGTCACAGGCTTCCAGTTCGAAAAACAACCTTCCAACTTCATCCTCGGCTTCCTTCCATGAAGCCAGTTTTCCATCCATTCAGCTATCTCTGATCTTGGATCCCATGATATCTAACCTTCCAGAGCGGTCATCAATAGGTGAAAAATATATTGGAATTTTTTTAATTCAGGTACACAATGGTAACAGGGAAATCTTATTTTTAATTCTGTTGGCACAGGAGTGACCAACATTGTGCAAAACAGTTCAGATTCTTTCCTAGTTTCCTCCTTCTGAATTTTCTTTCCTGAGTCACTTTGGTTGTTTCAATGCATTTTTATTTCTCTAAATGTAGTACCTCCTCTTCCAAGGAACTGTTACATATAAAAAGCAAGCCACATGTCATTTGGTTTGTTTCCATTAGTGCATGGCCTGCATTTTTCAGTCAACAATGAAGAAACAGCAATTATTGTTCATCGCCCTGACAACTGACTGCAAATCTATTGAGCAGAGTTTTGTCGTCATCAGGCACTGGAAGTGGCAGTCCAATTTACTCCATAACAATGGTGATGCTGACTAATACATCATTATTCACAATGCAAAAAGCACAGAAACTATTACAATAAATCGTCTAATTCACAGAGACTTTAAGAATAGTCTTTTCTATCCAGCAAACCTTTTGCTTTCTCGGGGAATCAAAGAACTCGGAATGCTTTTTGATCCCCTGGCAACAGAGTTGGCAACCAATTGAGCAGGAAGGAAATCAAATTAAGGTAGAGTAGTAACAAGCTTTCATTAAAAATAAATGCATCTAAGCAGTACATTCATATATCTTGTGGTGGCTACATCAGAGGGCTAATTGTGCTCAATGCCTTGGGCTAACCTGTGCTGATTGAAGAAGGGAATGGGCTATGGAGACATCATTTCATAGGAGTCAATCTCAGATTTGTAAACCAAACTATGGCTGGACTGCCTAAATGTGTCAGGCAAAAATCTCATCTGGGGTTGTCTCTCTATTTTGTTGATGACAACAGCAAATCTCTGCTCAATAGGTTTTTGTTCAGCAGTTAAGGTGATGAACAACAATTGTTGCTTTCTTCATCATTGACTGCAAAATTCAGTTCATTGTGTTCATAAAAGCTCATCTAGAAACAAACTAAATGACATGTAAGTGGTGTTGGTGCTCACTCAGCGTTTCACATTGTTTTCTGGCAATCTGGAAGCATGTCTATCAAAAAGAATAATTGTTCTTATAATAGTTTACAAACAATATAAAAAATATTTCTGCAATCGAAACTCTTTGCATTTATTGCTTTTTCAACATTAGCACAAAGCGAGTTCAGTGCAGAGTTCTCAGACCTATCTGAAGATACCATTTGCTGCCTTTTGTCACCAACTGAGCTAAATATATAAGGAAACTATAAATGTCAACCTAATTGCCTTCTCTAATTAGGAAACTTCATGAACTGTTTTCTCCCTGTGAATAATTACTCATTTCCATGCAGTGTTAACGTTATTTTATGCTATGGTGAAGGAAAATAAATGAATCTTTAAACATCTAGAATTCCAATATTTTGATGAAATATCAGCCAACAGCAAGAGACATGAAATCAAATTCTGGTGACAATTGATCTTTCATCAGCAGCTAATAATATCCACTTTAAACATGCAGCAAATTAAAGCTAAGATGTAGATATTCAAGGAATGTTCCATTTCTTGTTTTAGTTAAAGTGGTGTTTTTCTTAAATGAATCTTTAAGCAAGGTATATGGATCTATTTTTGAAAAAGTAACTTAGAAATGATACATTAATTTTGATTGTATAAATCTGAATGGAAATTTCCTTGGGCTGCACATTGTGAAAATAAATGAGCAAGAATTGCTAATTAACCTGGTCATATGCTATCGTATTATTCAAAGCTATTAGAGGATATTTTACTCAGATTAAGTACCATCATTATAGTATTCAACATTGAAACATCAATGAAATCTATTGATTGCGTCCTCTCAATGAAATCTTAGAAATTAGTCAAATATTTATCAATTATTAATCAATCAATGTTTTATTCATCACATACACATATAAGTGCAGTGAAATGAATTTGCTAGCAGTGGTACAATCAAAAAAGAACATACAATACACAATAACATTTAACACAAACATCCACAACAGCATTCTTCTGTGGTGGAAGGCACAAAGTACAGTCAGCACAATGTACAGTCCATTGTTCACCCAGGTCGGGACCATAAACCTCCGCAGTCGCCGTTACAGAAGGCTCAATGTACAGGCCCTCTCATCAGGACAGTCGAACAGACTCCCCGGCTTGGAGGTCCTGAATCGGCACTTTTCTACCGCAGACCGCGGCTTCAGGATGTTGTAGGCCACAGGCGGCGGTCGGAGCTCGTCTCTGGCTGTCCCTGGCGAGGGAACCCAGGCTCCAGAGAGTAAGTCCACGCCGCGCCCGTGGCTAGGAGCGCCGCAGCCGTGGCTTCAGGATGACATAGATTAGTGGTACACAAAAATGCTGGAGAAACTTAGCGGGTGCATGGAGCGAAGGAAATAGGCGATGTTTCGGGCCGAAACCCTTCTTCAGACTGATGCGTAGAGTATTTCAGTATATTGGAGTCTTTTTACCAACACACTGGCATCAAGATGAAGTGTTAAATAGCATTGGTCTTGGAAAATCATAAGACTGTTATTAAAACCATGTCCTCTGTTTGCTTTTGTTCCTCCCTGAAGTTGAGATATTGAGATTTTTATGAATAATTGTTTAAATTTATGAAAGGTTGCTGCAAAAAAAAACATTGACATTAATCTTCTTAAACACTTTCATGATATTTTCCACCCAAATATCAAGATTGCCATTCTATGGCATCAGCTGTTGATTGATAATGGAAGGTTTGTTTGACCCATGCTCATAAGTATTTCATGAATGTAAGCACATTTTCGATCACTTTCGAAGCACAAATTATGGGATTTTTTTTTTACCCTTAGTTTGTTTTTAATTCTATTCTCTCTTAAAAGTAACTCTTTGTCAAATTTATTACACAAGTGTCAGCTGGCCACTGATATTTTAAATTTGATCCAATAGTCAATACCCAATAGTCAATAGTCAGATTTATTTGTCACATACACAATGAAGTGCAGTGAAATGAACTTGCCAGCAGTGGTACAATAAAAAAAAAAAAAAACAATACACAATAAGAATGTAACACAAAACATCCACCACCGCATTCATCACTGTGGTGGAAGGCACAAAGTTCAGTCAGTCCCCATAAATTTTTCCCCGTGGTCGGGACCAATAGAGTGAGCATGAAATCATCCTCCTCGAATATCTGTTGATTTTTAAAAATTAACATTATTGAATATAAATGAAGAATGGTGTAGCTATTAGTTTAGTTTAGTTTAGAGATACAGCAGGAAAACAGGATTGTCAGCCTTTGCAGTGTGTGATGAAACCAGAGCATCCAGGGAAAACTCACATGGTCATGGGGAGAATGTCCAAACTCTGGGCAGACAGCACCCATTGTCAGGATTGACCCCAGGTCTCTGGTGCTATAAAGCAATAACTCTTCTACTGCGCTACCATGCCACTCCTTTAAGCATTGGGTAGATTGCCATCTCAGGTGAGATCACTAATTCATAGCTTGGGGTTTTATTTATTTACATGTCGTAGTGAGGAACAGAACAGTCTGCTATATTTATCTACGATGCATTTGAAACAGCGCTGAAGCAGTTCCTAAAACCCCTTCTCACTGAATCTATTTCAATAGGTTTTATCTCAATTTTTGTAGGTTTGGAAATTGTTATCCCCTTTAATGATGCTCAAAATGGCTTTCATGCCCACATAGGAATGCCTTCCCACATGAAGGTTGAGTTGACATCTGGGATACATTTGGCTTCTGAGAAAGGTGCCCCTAATTGGTGAGGAATTTTAAGTCTGCCAACCTGACATTTTGGGGATCTATGTCAGACTTTTTTTGTGGCTTAGATCAAGGAGACAGGAATGTGCTCTGGGGTGGTCATGTTGCCATCTCCCACATTTTGCTATATGAATTGCAACAGTTTATGGGGAAAGATATAATCACTTCTGGGTGGAATCATGCAGGATGTGGCAGCATGTGAACTATTTGCCTTTGGTTTAGGTGGATCTATGTTTAACCACAATTCTCTGCCAGCAGTTGGTACTTGCATGGAATTATTAGAATGATGTCTCTGTGATGAACTGTTTGAAAGTACTGAAAGTTGTTTTCAATATTATCATCAAGAATTGTGGACAAATATACTTGGGTTTACCTATGATATGTTCCAGTTCATTGAATTTAGTTATACAGTATGTAAGCACCTCATATTTTACTTGGGTAGCTTACAGCCAAAGGGTTAACTCCCAATTTTAGGTAATTTAATTCCCCCCCCCCCCCGCTTTCTTCCTTCCCCCCACCCTCTACCCTGTGCCCCACCTGGACTCGCACCCATTTCTCCACTCCTCCTCCATTTCTACCTTTATTCCATCCTCTAGCTTCATAATTTGCAACTCTTCAATCCTTTGTCTCACACCTTCTCTATTTTCATATTTGGATTTTGTCCAACCATCTGTCCATCACCCCCCACCCCATCCTACCTGTATCCACCTATTATCTGTCAGGCTTTGTCCTGTCCCTCCTCTTTTCCAGCTTTCTTTCTCCCCACAATCAATTTGAAGAAAGGTCCAAACTCGAAACATTGCCCTACTCATGTTCTCCAGACATGATGACTAACCTGCTGAGTTACTCTAGCACTTTGTGTCTTTTTTCATAAACCAGCATCTGCAGTCTCTTGATTCTACCTTATTTATTTAAGACATTAGTGTAAGCTTGGGGTTGTGGTGGATCTTTCACTTCCAAATCAGCAATCTATGGAATTAATTGTCCCTCTAAGAAATCATTCCAAATTATTAAAGCAGAATTTATGAAGGTTGTGTTGTTCTTTGGATGAACAGTGGTACTTTCCACCTAAGATAGACACAAAATGCTGGAGTAACTCAGCAGGTCAGATAGTCTCCCTGGAGAACATGGATAGGCAACATTTCGGGTTGGTTCGGCTGAGTTACTCCAGCATCTTTTGTCAATCATTGGTATAAACCAGCATCTGTTGTTCCATATTATCATGTACTTTCCACCTGTTGGTTTATCTTAGGTGTGTGTAGAAGATAATATGACATTATTTGAAGAAAGATTGGGAGTTCATTTATAATTGTCGGTGGTAGGTTGCAATTAGACTCTAGTGTCTGCCTACACAACAACTGAAGCTCAGCTCGGTAAGGAAATCATTGTGCATGAACTACTTCAAGATGTGCTTCAGTTAAATAAAGTGACGTTTAAATGCCATTCTTCCCTGTTTCCTCTCCTGTTAACAAATGCTTCTAACAGATCTATTTACAAATTCAAATATCAAGCTGTTGTGCATGGATGATATTCATTTCAACTTTTGGATGACATTGAGAGAAATAATCTGCTTTATTTTTGCTTAAATTCTTCTGCATTAGTTGCGGCCTATTTGCTCAACAAATAGTCTCCCATTCCTTAATGTTGGAACTAGGCTGAATGTTTTCTCTTTAACCTGATTGTATTCAATTGATACAAGTTGAAACTCTTGTTAGATTGCCAATGGTTGGATTCTCTGAGGTCTGATATGCCAGATTTAGATTATTGTTCTTTATGTATATGAACACTTCTCGGCAGACTGACATCTCCGTTGTGTGTTTTGTGCATACATATGTAAATCCAGCACACAGCATGGTTGCTGGAAGTACAATTCTGCCGTTCTGAGCGCTTGCCCAGCAGCTGCAGTGTGGTAGTTGAAAGAAATTCCCATGAATCTTTTCTTTTTTAATTTAAATGTCTAGTGTGTGGTCCTTGCAGATTGTAACCCTACCCCAGCATGTGAGGTCTGTGGTCACACCTCTCTCCTTTTACAGACGAGAAACAACAGCCTTACCACAGTACTCAGTTGCAGTCCCTCCCAGTTAAATATAATGGTAGATATGGTAATTGAGGGCCTTATAACTTTCCTCTTAACCTTCAAAACCACTTAACCACTGCACGGAAAATTTCAGTCATCATTTCTAGCGTTGGCATTAGTTGACATTCACGCTGTTTAACTTTTTAAATAATTTGAGAACTCAGCAGGTCTGAATCTTCTGACGTTATCGGCAGTGCCACCAGGATACTTGGCCATACTTGGCCTTAAAGTCAATATATAAGAATGGCATCCCTCCTTAGGACTAGATTGGATATTTCGGAGACTTGGACGTTGCAAGATGGTGCCAGAACGTGGCAATTCTGCATTCTGTTTCAGATAAGGATCTATTGTAGTTATATAGATTCAAGGTACTGGAGTTGCTGGTTTACAAAAAAAGCCACAAAAGGCTGGAGCAACTCAGCAGGTCAGGCAGCATCCCTGGAGAACATGGCTAGATATTGTTTTGGGTCAGGACTTCAAAGGGTCTCGACCCAAAACATCACCTATCTGCGCTCTCCAGGGAATTACATCGGATCTGCAGAGTTACTCCAGCCTTTTATCTTCTATAATGTATGGTATGATTTGATAGATAACATGCTGAAGAAATGCATCTTCATACACATGTAAATAAATAATCCATTTAAACATGTATGTATGAACAATATTTTAGAACATGAATTTTTATCCCCAATTCCTCCTTTTCTCTCTTAAAGATTGTGACTTCTGGAAATTGTGGGAGAGGTATATAATGTCATGGAAGATAGACACAAAAACCTGGAGTAACTGAGCGAGACAGGCAGCATCTCTGGATAGAAGGAATGGGTGACGTTTCGCTTTGAGACCCTTCTAAAGACAGGTCTAAAGAAGGGTCTCGACCTGAAACTTCACCCATTCCTTCTATCCAAGGATGCTGCCTGACCCGCTGAGTTACTCCAGCATTTTGTGTCTGATAATCAAATGTTTGAGATCAGTTAAAATTATTAACAAAGTTAAAGACAAAGGGTTGCAGCATTGGAGATGTTGTCTTACAGCACCAGAGACCCGGGCTCGATCCTATGGGTGTTATCTGTACGGAGATTGTACGTTCTCCCTGTGACGGTGTGGGTTTTCTCCGGGTGCTCTGCTTTCATCACGCATTCCAAAGACTTGCAGGTTTGTAGTTTGATTGGTTTCCGTAAACTGGCCTTAGTGTGTAGAGTAGGACTAGCGTATGGGTCGAAGGGCCTGTTTCCACCTGTATCTCTAAACTAAATTTAAAATTAGTTGAACCGCGAGAATTTAATTAACAACATGAAAATAAAGTAAAATAAATAAAAAAGAAGCAAATGATTTACCTGTTTTTAATCTGTTGGCAATTCCATTCAGATGAATGATGTTGCTATGATCCATCCTCAGTATAACCCAAAGGGGGCCAATGGGTAAAGTTTGACACAAAGTGCTGGAGTAACACAGCAGGTCAGGCAGCATCTCTGGAGAAAAAGGATAGGTGTCATTTTGGGTCGGGACCCTTCTGCAGACTGAAAGTAAGGGGTGGGGGGAGGGTGAAGAGCTGGAGGCGAGAAATCCCCAACTGCGACAAACGTATGACAGTCTGTACAAGTGTACAATGCTTTGTGGATGCTCTACTGCGAGAGAAATGTGAACTTTGGATGTAAAAATGCAATCTACACAATATGAATGTTTCTTGTGTCTGAAGTTACATGCAATACTCAAAAATACTGCACTGAAAAATTAATCCCTGAGTTGAATGAATTCAAATCACTGAGGCTCCACAACTCTTTGAGAAAGAGAATTCCAACAAGTGGAACCATTTTTTATTCACTTATTTCCAAATTGGCTAACTATTTATTTTGAAAATGTGACTCCTGATTTTTTAGCCCATGGAAACAAACACTTCCCACATCTACTCTGTTGGGCCCTCTAGGCAAGAAGATTTTATTTTCTGACCTCAGTTAGACATTGACATTGAACCATTGGTAATAAAATGCAGTACTTGCTAAAGTCATAGGAAGAAGTCAGCAAATACATTGTTTGTCAGTCATGGCCATGCTCGAAAAGAGGTTTTCAGAGACTGCACGTTTGTGAAGAAAAGAAAGACAATTTTCTTGGTACTGATTGATATTCATTTCAAGATGCTTGAAGTGAAACAAAGGAGTCCACAGACTATTGCTAAACGTACTATAGAAGGCCAGAGCAATACATGCCATGACTTGCCTGAAGAGCTAATTTCCAACAATAGCCATCAGTTTCAATCTATTCCATGAACTTTGTGAAAAGGAATGATATGAAAAAAGCACTCTTATCCCACCATATCATCTGTCTTCAAAAGATGTAGCTGACACTTCAGTCAGTCTAGGTGAAGAAGTTTGCAAGAAACAAGTTCTACAGGGATATTCAAATCTGTATGAAATATTGCATGAGATATTGTTGAAATACAGAACAACTCGGCACTCTGCCTGAGGAAGCACCTTCAAACCGCTTTCTTGATAAAACTATTTTAAATATTCTTGAGCGTTGCTCAATCAAATATGACCTCTACAGTTGGGCAAAAACAATTGAGTTAAAAATGCTGCTATGACAATAGTTGAAAAGAATGCAATTCAAGAAATATGAATACGTGTGTGTTCTGAGACTATCTAATGGGTAGAGCTCCCACAAGTGGGAAATGCAGCTATCTTAGAGCTTTGCAGAACAAAGACATATACAGTGGGAATTGGTGACTAAATACTGAGAATTGTTAGGATAATGACGATTAGAACTGAGCAAAAATAGGCCAAGAAATTGGTATGAAGGGAGCAAAAAAATGAGGGTAAATGTAAGGAATATAGAAGCATCAGTAAATGTTCCTATCAGTTCTAATGGGGCAGCACAATGGTGCAGCAGTAGAGATGCTGCCTTACAGAGATAGAGACCTGCTTTTGATAGTGATGACAGGTGATCCCTGACAGAGTTGATGTGGTTCTCCCTGTTCCCTTTGAGCAAGGGAAGATTCAAACAAGAGGACATGACTTGAGATTTAAGGTCCAGAAGTTTCGGGGTAATATGAGGGGGAACTTCTAAACGCAGAGAGTGGTGGCGGTGTGGAATGAGCTCCCAGTGGAAGTGGTGGTCCGAAGGGCCTGTTTCACACTGTATTCATTTAAAGCTAAACTGGATCGGCGAGATGGATGAGAAGGGAAAAGACAAATGTAGGTACCAACTAAAATGGGAGAGCAAGGGAAAACAATATTGTTCGGCCTCTTCACTTGTAGATACAGATAACTGTTTCCGAAATAGCAGAGTAATTGTTAGGATGGTAATTAGCATTGGGGAAAAAAATGTTACCATCAGTTCTAATGGGGTTGAAGTTGATAGATGGCGCAGCAGTAGAGATGCTGCCTTACAGAGATAGAGACCTGCTTTTGCAACATTGAAGAGGCAGGTGGATAGGTACGGAGTTTGTTGGGTCTCCCTGTGATGGGGCAAAGGTTTTCAAATCTGGGTGCTCCAGTGTCCTCCCACATTTTCAAAGAAATGGGCAAATTTTGTAGGTTAATTGTTCCAAGCTGTGCGTAGGTTATCACTTCAAAAGTGTGAATTCAGATATTTATGGTCAGCATGAACTTGGTGATCCGCTATTTGTTTCCAGCATTCTGTGATCCTAAACAAAGTGATTTCTGAAGATTTCGACGTGAAAAAGATCAGCAAACACAAATGTAAAAGGAGGGGAAAACAGAAAGCAGGCACTGGCAAGTAAACAATATTGGGGGGATACTCTCTTGTATCCAACATAAGATACAGATAACAGTGTACCAGAAATAAAATAGAACCAAGAAACCAAATCATCAAATGTAATTATTATTGGGGAAATTTGTTACTTGAGAAATGAGATGGGGTTGAAGTATTGAGCAGGGAGGTTTACCAAAGTCTATAAACTGCACCTCAAACCGCAGGTGGAGTATTGCGTACAGTTTTGGTCTAAAGGCATTTGGATAGGTACATGGATATGATGGGTCAAGAGGGGTATGGGGCAAAGGCAGGCAAATGGGACTAGTGTAGATGGGGCATATTGGACGGCATGGACAAATTGAGTCGAGGCGCCCGTTTCCAAGCTGTGCGACTCAATCACTTCAAAATATGAATTCAGATATTTATGGTAACTGTGGATGATTTATTTGCTATTTTCCAGCATTCTTTGATTTATGGAGTGATTTCTGAAGATTTCACAGCTGTAAATGTAAGGGGGAAATCCTTTAAAACCGAGATGAGAAAACTTTTTTCACACAGAGAGTGGTGAATCTCTGGAACTCTCTGCCAAGAGTTAGTTGGGCCATCATTGGCTATATTTAAGAGGAGTTAGATGTGGCCCTTGTGATCATGGAGAGAAGGCAGGTACGGGTACTGAGTTGGATGATCACCATGATCTATTGAATGGCGGGGCAGGCTCGAAGGGCGAAATGGCCTACTCCTGCACCTAATTTCTATGTTTCTATGTTCTATGTAATATTCTGCTGGAGTTTTATTTGAGCATGTAAGTTTTGAATTGAATTGAATACATTTTATTAGCCAAATATGTATACATACAAGGAATTTGCCTTGGTGCTTTGCTCGCAAGTAACAACATGATATACAGTAGACAATTTAAAATAAAACATTATAATTTAAACATGTGAAGAATAAAATGAAATACCAGAGCAAAAGGAGGCTACAGACTTTTGCTTGTTGAGCAGAAGTTACTGCTTGTGGAAATAAAGGTGCTTTTATGTCTGGCTGTGGCGGCTTTGACAGTCCGGAGCCGCCTTCCAGAGGAGAAGTGCTTCAAAGTGTTTGTGACCAGGGTGAGAGATGATCTTACCCGCTCTCTTTTAAAGTAGGTTTGTGAGAACTGCGGATGTAGCGTATTTGGACTTTCAGAAGTTCTTTAATACAATACCACTTGAGGGATTAGTGTGTGAAAGTAAAGCACATGGACGTTTGCAGTTGCACGAGTTGAAAACTAGCAGACAGACATGGAAAAGAGTGGGAATCAATTAATCTTTATCAGGGTGACTGCTGATGAGTGGTGGCTTCAGCCCTTGGGCTCTCCGCTGCACTTGTGTATCATTTATTAGGATAAAATAACTAAATGTAATGTATCTATGTTTTTCGATGACATGGATCTGTAGAGGAGTGTAAATTGAGAATAAGATACAACGAGGTTTGAAGAAAATGTTGACAAGTTGAGTGAGTGGGCGAAGACAATGTATACACTGCTTTCACTGTCTTCCATACTCTTCCTCTTGCTTAATACTAATGCAAAGTACTTGTTTAGTCCTTTGCCTACATCATCTGACTCCTAGCATTAATTCTCTACTTTTTCCTTGAGCATTCCTATTTTCTTTCAAGTTACCATCGGGTTTTCATGTGTGTATGTATAAAATGCCTTGGGATTCTCTTTAATCAGACTTGCCAATGATGTTTCTTGGCCCTCCTAATTCCCTGTTTGAGTTCTTTCCTGCTTTCTTTACATTCCTCAACGTCCTTATCAGATTTCATCTTTGTATACCTTACATCTGCTTCCTTTATGTTTATGACCACATTTACAAACTCTATCGTCATCAATGTTCCTTTACCTTGCTATCTTTGTCCCTCCTCCTTACTGAAACATGCCTCAATGAAATAAGTTCCACATGTCAAATGTTACCCACTAACAGCTGCTCCCAATTTATACTCTAGTTCTTGCCTAATAATGTTGTAATTTGCCTTCCCCCAGTTTAGTACTTTTTCCCAAGCCCCAGACATAACCTTATTTATAAGTATCTTAAAACTTATGGAGTTGTGATCACTGTTCATAACATTTTCTCTCACTGCAAGGTCAGTCACCTGGCCTGGCTCGTTTCCCAATACAGTGTCCAGTGTAGTCCCCCTTTTAGATAGACACAAAAAGCTGGAGTAACTCAGCAAGTCAGACAGCATCTCTGGAGAAAAGGAAGAGGTGATCTTTCGGGTCAAGACCCTTCTTCAGCAAAGAGTCAGGAGAAAGGGAAATGAGAGATATAGATGGTGATATAGAGAGATATAGAACAAATGAAGGAATTAATAAAAGTTGGACTATCCACATACTGTTTCAAGAAACCATCTTGGGTGCACTTCATAAATTCGGGGAAGTTAAAGTTACCCACTACGACAACCCTGTTGCATTTATATCTTTGCATAATCTTTCTTCTGGTGACTGGGAGGCCTAAAGTATAATCCTGTCAGAGTGATAGTACATTTCTTATTTTTGAGCTCTACCCAATTTGCCTCAGTTGATGAACTCTCCAGCAAGTCTGAAGAAGGGTCTCTACCCAAAACGTCACCTATTCCTTCACTCCATAGATGCTGCCTCACCCGCTGAGTTTTTCCATCATTTTTGTCTATCTCCAGTAAGTTCACTAAATATCTGATTGTGATATGCTCCCTGACTAGTAAAGCAACTTTACCACATCCCTACCTCCTTCTCTATCACGTCTAAAAATGTAAAAACTCTGAAATGTTAAGCTACTGGTCCTGTCCCTCTCATAACCAAGTCTCTGTAATGGCCACAACAATATAGGTCCATGCACTGTTCCAGGGTCTAAATTAATTTGCTTTACCCATAATATTCCATGCATTGTAATAAACAAACGTCAACCCATCAGCCTCAGCATGTTACCAGCCACAGGTAAACCAAAAAGGTTTGACCGAAAATGTAACCAGGGTGAACAAGAGAGTGGAAATTCTGCCTTCGACCGTTGACACAGCTTTCATTAAATGCTGAATAAAGTCTAGCAATAGAAAGAATAGTCAAATGGCTTCTTCTTTCTATCCCAGCAACTCTAAGATCATTTTTTATGTCCTCACAATTATTTGGTATAGTCCAAGGACATGACCTGTGATTAATGCTTTTAAGGCAGAGATAGATACATTCTTGATGAATGAATAAGTTTATTGGCCAAGTATGTACACATATAAGGAATTTGCCTTGGTGCTCTGCTCCCAAGTAACAACACGTACAGTGAACAATTAAGAATAAAACATAAAACATTAAAACATTAAAAATAAAACTTTATAGTTTAATCATGTGACTGTAAAGTAAAATACCAAAGCAAAAGGAGGCAACAGACATTTGGTTATTGAGTAGAGCTGCTGCTCGTGGAAAAAAAAAACTGTTTTTATGTCTGGCTGTGGTGGCTTTGACAGTCCAGAGTCGCCTAGTAGGGTGGGAAAGGTTATGGGGAGAAGGCAGGAAAATGGGGTTTGAAGGGAGAGATAGATCAGCCATGATTGCATGGCAGAGTAGACTTGATGGGTCGAATGGTCTAATTCAGTTCCTATCACATATGACAGAGGTCGGCAACCTTGTTCTGCATAGGGGCCAGGCCGCATGTCTGTGAGCGGATGGCAGGCCACATCTATCACGTGTACATATGGGTTCACCCCCCATCCCACCCCGGATGGCAGGCATCAAATCACAGAAGGTAGACAGAAATGCTGATGATACTCAGCAGGTGCAATCCTTGCATGTCTCACCCGCTGAGTTTCTCCAGCATTTTTGTCTACCTTCGATTTCTCCAGCATCTGCATTTCTTTCTTAAACGTGTTCACAGAAGGACGCGGTACAGCCAGAGCGTGGCTGCATTCGGGGCGGGCGCTCGGTGGGCCGGATGAGTACGGGGAAAAAGATCCGAATGTGGGCCGGATGATTTTGGGTTATGGGATGCATTCGGCCCGGGGGCCGTAAGTTGCCGACCCCTGACTTATGCCATGTGACCTTGAATGACTGAGTATCATTTTGCTTTCAGCCGATGAACCACAGGAGAAAATCAGCATTGTTCACCTTAAGCAAAGATTAATTTAACAACATTTTTTATGTTACCTTGGCGATTGATAAGGCAGTCATTAATCTTTCACTTCAGATGGAATCAGTTCCTTTGAAAAGCTGGGTGCTGTTAACAGGAATTATTGTGATTCATATATCCACTTCAAATGAATCCCATATTTTGAACACAGCAATAAATTTCTCTAAGTTATTTGCTTCTAACGAAGAATATCTAGTAAAATATAATGTAATAAATTTTAGAAACTGATTTCAAACTGCACACTAATGAGCTTGAACAATATCATAAAGTTTTTGGGCTAGAAATCCATAGGCCATGACTAATGATCTAAAAACATGAATTCACATCCCAGCACAATGCCGGTGCAACTTAAATCAAGTAATTAAGTAAGTCTGGAATCAAAAAGCTAGTATCAATTATGGTAATGATGAAACAACCAATTTTTTGTAAAAACCCACTGGGTCCATTAATGTCCTTTAGGAAGCTTACCTGCACAGATATATATCTATATAATTAAAAGTCTCATCTTGACCAGTTCCTGTCTGCACTGTATATTGATTTTAGAAAAAACCCACCATATATCGCTATGATTTTTAGCCATCTTACTCACATTGGGTGTAACCCGAAATCCGTTGGGCAGGCCCCGAGGATTTTTCCCATCGATTAAAAATAAAAAGGTTATGCGTGTTTAAAAAATCTTGAGATCCTCTCGCCTGTCAATCATCACGATGAAGGTAACGCTTCTTCTGGGGGTGGGGGCAATGGCAATGGAAGTGAAATGAAAATGCAATTAACTGTTTGGCGTGGCCTGCCCTGCGATTGAAAAGGCAATGGAAATGAAGTGAAAATACAATGAGCTGTTTGGCTTGGCCTGCCCTGTGCTTGATACTGCAATGGCAATGGAAATGAAATGAAAATGCAATGAGATGTTTGGCTTGGCCTGCCCTGTGCTTGAAACTGCAAACGAATTGGAAATGAAATGAAAATGCAATCTGTTTGGCCTGCCCTGTGCTTGAAATGAAATGGAAATGAATTGAAATGAGTTGTTTGGCCTGCCAGAAACCACTAATTTCGGCACACAAAGCCCCTATTGGATGAGAAACCAGTCCCTTTTGCCCAAAATGCCCGTATTAGCCCAGGAGGAGCATTTTGGCCCAAAAGGCCCATAGCAGGCCAGGACAAGTCCAGAAAAATTGTCCACTGATCACTCGGATGTTCTTTAAAAGAGCCCCATCAGCCCATCAGACCTGCACTATCCCAGGAGGAGTCCCTTCGGCCCATCAGTAAGTATTCTCTCTGCAAGTATTAAACCTCACCCCAGTATTTTTCTCCCTCCCTTCACCTCACCCCAGTATTTTTCTCCCTCCCTTCATTTGTTCCCTGTGTGATCCAGGCCAGCATAGATTTTCCTCCTTCATTGCTGTGATCTGCAGAAAAAGATGAAAAATGTCTAAAATTGATTCTCCACCCTCTCCCCTTTCTCTCTCACAGAGTATCTTACCTGTTTTGGGCGGAATTTCTGGCAGTTTCTGAGCTGCCAGCCCATCAGGCCTGAGTGACTGAGCTGCCAGCCCACCAGGCCTGAGTGAATGAGCTGCCAGCCCACCAGGCCTGAGTGACTGAGCTGCCAGCTCTAGATTCCACTTGGCCCACATTGTCCATACTAGCCCTCTGGAAACCAGTCCCTTTGGCTCACAACACCCATACTAGCACTCCAGACAGCCCCCCCCACTGGCCACCAATATTGGAATTGGTGGAGAGGTGGAATATTGCGTTGGGGGACCAGCCCTCCCATGTGAACATGGGACCCAATGGGTGCCACTTAGTCTAGTGTGTATATATATGGTGCTTGTTTTTGCACTGTCCAAGCTTGTTTTTTGCACTTTCCAGGCCCAATATGGATGGCTATGTATTCAAAATGGCATGGGAGGGCACAGGTGCTCTTGGTCCTCCAGGGACATGCAACTTTCCATATTCCGTGAAGGCAGAAAAATAAGTCGTAAGAATGCACAATTAATGGAGGAGCTAGTACAATTGCATTTCAGGAAATAAGTTCTTAAGCTCATAAGTGAAAGGAGCAGAATTAGGCTCAATGGCCCATCAAGTCTACTCCACCACTTAATTGTGATCTATCTTTCCCTCTCAACCCCATTCTCCTGCCTTCTACCTATAACCTCTGACACCCCTGAAATGTAATCATCTAGGTGGTTTAAACACCCTCTGCTGAAGGGAATAAGGTAGAATTTTTGAGAATACCTAAAGATATTCTGGAATCATTTTGTACTCGGGTTTGGCTTGGCTTGATTGTCTTTATGTTTAGTATCATCTGATTTGATTTGATAGCATACAAATCAAAGCTTTTCACTGTACCTCAGTACATGGCGGCACAATGGCGCAGCGATAGAAATGCTGCCTTACTGCTCCAGTGACCCGGGTTCGATCCTGACCACGGGTGCTGTCTGTACCGAGTTTGTACATTCTCCCCGTAACCGCGTGGGTTTTCCAAATTCCACATTCCAAAGATGTGCAGGTTTGTAGGTTGATTGGCTTCTGTAAATAGTATTGTTGTGGGTGATTGTTGGGCTGTGCGGACTCGGTGGGCTGAAGGACCTGGTTCTACGCTGTATCCTTAAACGAAACTAACATGACAATAATAAACCTAAACCTAAAAGGTGTTGGGGTGTTTGGCAGGTGTCCACTACAGTATAGGTAATGCAACAGTACGAATTCTATGTGGTTGCTTGCAGCCTAAGCGTGTCTTGCAGATGCTTTAGCTCATAGTGTAAATAACGTCCATGGGTTATTATGAATGAACTTCAGGCCTATCCATTCCTTAATGTTGATGAATATGCAACTTACACAAACCAGTGCCGTAGGGGCATTTTTTCTAAAAGCACTTACAGGTTCCAAATGGGATTGAATGGAAGAAAAAATTATATAGTGAGTGTTTTTTCTCTTATCATACTTGCTATTTGTAGGTAATTTGTTGGATCAATAATTGATCTAAAACTCTTGACAGGAACTTGAAATATAAAACAAATAGTGACAGGATTAAAGTTTAGGTTTCATTCCTGTAGAGCCCTGCTTTTTATCATTATTAATGAGTCTAGACCTAACATTTGTCTCTGTTTTAAATTAATGTGATTTATTATATAAGATTTATATTCTTCATATTGAATGTTTTGCAATCTGTGGATGGATTTTGCAAAGAAGGACTAATTTTTCTTGTGCTGTAACATATTGCAATAGCTCCTCATTAGCAAAACTTGACTGATGTTGTGGATGTTAGAAGGCCATTTGCTAGTATATGTGTGCAACTGAAAGAAGTGCAGGAGTCAGCATTTATGCTCCACCTCAGTATTGAACTTTGTTTTTGCATACTGTATTTATGATAATAACCCATTTAATCAATTTGATATGATCAATATTCTGTTTCCCTAATATTTCAATGATAGTTCAATGATTTAATGATAATATATTGTCACAGGTACCCAGGCCCCCTCGCTCTCTAAAAGCCCTCCTCGATCTCTAACAGCCGCCTCATTCTCTGGCGGCCCTCCTCACTCTTGACGGTCCCTTCACTTTCCGGCAGCTCTCCGCCGGTCCCCTCCCTCTCCGATGACCCTCCTTGCTGACTAACGGCCTCCTCACTCTCCAATGGCTCTCTGGCAGCTGTCCTCACTCTCCGACAGTCCCCTTGCTCCCGACGGCCCAGCTCGCTCTCGGTTGTTGCTCGCAGGTCCCTCCTTGTTCTCACAGCACGTGTCCGAGGTGGGCCTACTAGGCCTATGTATACATTTCTAACATATAGGAACCTGTAATGTTTCCGAAAGTTAAGGTCAAATTTTATCTTAACTTTAGAACGTGATAAATATGCAGAGGCAGCTAGGCTTCTTACAGCAATTAGTTCTGTGGTTTCAGTGGCAATAACAGTTTAGTTTATCATTGTCAGGTGTACTGAGATGCAGTGAAAGCCTTCTTGTTTGCCTGCTATCCAGTCAAAGTCAAGACAACATGAATCTAATCAAGGCAACCACTGTGCACAGATCAAAAATAATGGGTACAACATTTAGTGTAAAATCCAATAAAGTCTATAGCTATTAGTAGCTTTCAATGGCTCAATTCTGAGTATTTTAGATTTTTATAACAACTCTTTTATCTATGTCACTGAATTGCACTTTGAAATACTGGGCATTTCCCCCCATTGCAGAAAATGCTTAAGATACTTGGCAAGTAAGGCAGAACTCGTGGGAAAAGAAACAGTTTTCCGGTCTGAGACTCTTCATCAAACAAAGGATCTCAAACCTGAAACATCAACTCTGTTGCGACAGACAGCATCTGTGGATATAAGTAATGGGTGAAGTTTCGGGTCGAGACCCTTCTTCAGACATTCAGACATTACCCATTCCATCTACCCTGAGATGCTGCCTGTCCCACTGAGTTACTCCAGCATTTTGCGTCTATCTTTGGTGCAAACGAGCATCTGCAGTTCCATCCCACACACATCAACTCTGTTTCTCTTTCCACACTTACAACATGGCGTGTTTTAATTTCAGATTTCCAGCATTTGTCATTTTTTAAATAATTATTTACTGCAGTAATAGTGAATGGTTGAAACATTTCAAATACATGATGTGCCACCTTTTCTCTCCTATGCCATATCATTCCCAGATTTTGTGTAAACTGTTACGTGATATGTCAAAAGCTGAACAGATCTCTATCAATGTGTTTGCACTATATTTATTTTTGACTTTCTACCTTTCCTATGCTCTATATAAGAGCAGCTTTATATTTTCTGTGTATAACTATTGTGTAGAAAGAAATAAGTCCAAAATCAAATTACCAGAGGTCTGAAGCCATGAGCCCAAAGTATGATAGACATTGATAAATCCAGTTCAGGAGAAACTTCTTCATCCAGACAGTGTTTAAAGTGTGGACTTTGTTACCAATTGCAGAAAGGGTGGCAGGGTAGAGCAGCAGTAGGGTTGCTGCCTTACAGCGCCATAGACTCGAGTTTGATCCTGACTATAGGTGCTGTCTATATGGAGTTTGTACATTCTCCCTGTGACCGCGTGTGTTTTCCCCGGTTTCCTCCCATACTCCGAAGGTTTGTCGGTTAATTTGCTTTGATGAAGATGGTAAATTGTCCCTAGAGTGTAGGATAGTGCTTGTATATGGGGATCGCTGGACGGCGCGGACTCGGTGGGCGAGGGCCCTGTTTCCATTCTGTATCTCTAAATTAAAACTAAATTATACTTTTCACCATATAATGAGAGAGCCCGGGGAGCAGTTGGTGTGAGGAGGACTTACCTGGAGCTGTGAGTATAAAAAACAGCGCAGGGCTTGCTTCTACAGAGGCCCGGGGAGCCGTTGGTGAGAGGAAGACTTACCTGGAGCTGTGAGTATAAAAACAGCGCGGGGCTTGCTTCTACAGAGGCTAAACTAAGTTGAAGGATTCAGGAGATTTCTTTAAGAGGAGGCTGAAAAATTATATGAGGGAGGAAAGAATAGGCAGATGGGGGTTAATGAAATAGGTTAATTAAGTAATGGAAAAAGGCTAATGTGGAGCAGAAATGTGAGTATTAGGCAGTTGGCCATTGTAGACATTTATTTGATTTATGTTCAATATAATTCTACGTTTTGTGACCTGGAACCCATTGGAGATCAGTCAAACATAACATTCCGCAACCCTGTCCAGTTCGGCTGGGGTTCAAAGTGATTGGTTTCAGATCAACACTCCATTACATTTTATTTTGTTTCTAGCAACTTCCTCGAGACAGGATGAACTTCTGAAGAAAACAAGGTCTTCTCTCCATGAATTTGATTTGGAATCTAGGAGGTGAAAAAAAAAAAAAATTCAGATCAACGCTGTGGATGTTGTTTAAATGAACTTTAGCAAGGCCTTTGAATTTCCACATGGTAGGCTGCTCTGGTAGGTTAGATCAGATGTGATCCAGGGAGAGCTAACTGGATATCGAACTGGCTTCATGGAAGAAACCATATGATGGTTGTGATGGAAGTTGTTTTTCAAGCTGCAACCCTCTGACTGGTGGAGTGCCTCAGGAATTGGTGCTGGGCTCATTGCCGTTTGTGGTTTATATCAATGTGAATGTACAATGAAGATAAGTGCGAAGTGTTGCAGTTTGCTAAGTCAAACCAAGGCAGGACCTTCACAGTGACCTTCACAGTGAATGGTGGGATGCTGGGGAGTATTGTAGAGGAGAGGGATCTGGGGGTAGAGGGTACATAAATCCCGGAAGGTGGTGTCAGAGGGAGACAGTGGCTAAGAAGGTTTTTGACACACTGACCTTTATCATTCAGGGTATTGAATCAGGAACGTTTAAAGGGAGCACAAAACTGGAAACTCCAATATGGTTTATAGAACACAGTCAACTACCAGATAAAGCATGGGCCATTAACCTTTGTGACAGTTTTGTTTTTTTGCAAAATTATCATGATATTTATTTTCATCATGCCATCTATTGGGTAACATCTTAGTCGGGCTAGAAGATCATCCTGTTCTAATGATTTAAAATAAACGGTTTAATAATTGGACCTCATTGGCAGGTTGCAATCAGTGTGTGTTGGTACATCAGTCATTGAAAGTAGGCATGCAGGTGCAGCAGGCAGTGAAGAAAGCGAATGGTATGTTAGCATTCATAGCAAAAGGATTTGAGTATAAGAGCAGGGAGGTTCTACTGCATTTGTACAGGGTCTTGGTGAGACCACACCTGGAGTATAGCGTACAGTTTTGGTCTCCTAATCTGAGGAAAGACATTCTTGCTATAGAGGGAGTACAGAGAAGGTTCACCAGACTGATTCCTGGGATGGCAGAACTTTCATATGAAGAAAGACTGGATAGACTCGGCTTATACACGCTAGAATTTAGAAGATTGAGGGGGGATCTTATAGAAACTTACAAAACTCTTAAGGGGTTGGACAGGCTAGATGCAGGAAGATTATTCCCGATGTTGGGGAAGTCCAGAACAAAAGGGGTCACAGTTTAAGGATAAGAGGGAAGTCTTTTAGAACCGAGATGAGAAAGTCATTTTTCACACAGAGAGTGGTGAATCTGTGGAAGTCTCTGCCACAGAAGGTAGTTGAGGTCACAGTTCATTGGCTATATTTAAGAGGGAGTTAGATGTGGCCCTTGTGGCTAAAGGGATCAGGGGGTATGGAGAGAAGGCAGGTACAGGATACAGAGTTGGATGATCAGCCATGATCATATTGAATGGCGAATGGTGCAGGCTCGAAGGGCCGAATGCCCTACTCCTGCACCTATTTTCTATGTTTCTATGTTTCTATGTAACATCTTCTCCTCTGTGAGCATCAACACAGCGGCACCCCAAGGCTGCATAGTTAGTCTCCTGCTCTACTCCCTTACCATCTCCATACACCCTTTACACAGGTCCAATACCATTGATAAATTCAATGGCGACACTACTATTGTTGGTCGAATCATGGGTTTGAGTGTATAGGAGCGAGATGGACAACTGGTTGAGCAGTGCCACAACAACAACCTCACACTCAACGTCAACAAAGCTAAGGAACAGAAAAGGGAATTTGGGAAACCATGTAGACACAAAATGCTGGAATAACTCAAGCAGCATCTCTGGAGAGAAGGGATGGGAGATGCTGCCTGGGTTACTCCAGCATTTTGTGTCTATCTTTGATTTAAACTAGCATGTGCAGTTATTTCCTACATATTGGGAAACCATGTGGCAGTTTTCACTGGTGGACTGACAGAGGAGAGGGTTAGCAGCTTTAAAATCCTGGGCGTTAACATCTCGGATGATCTGCCTTGGGCCCAACACTTAGATGTGATCACCAAAACGTGCCAGTGCCTCTACCTTCTGAGAAGTTTAAAAAGATTTGGCACGTCACCAAACACTCTGACAAACTTACGCAGATGCTCTGTTGAAAGTGTCCAGGCTGGTTGCATCGTGGCCAAGTGCGGAAACTCTAATGCACAGGGAGGCAAGAGGCTGCAGAGAGTGCAGCCGGTCCATCACGGCACTGTCCAGTTCATCATTCACAGCATCTACATGAGGCCATTGCCTCAAGAAGGTGGCATCTATTATCAAAAATACCCACCATTCAGGCATGCTCTTTTCTCATTGCAACCATGGGACAGGAGGTATAGAAGCACAAAGTCCTACACCACCATGTTCAGGAACAGCTATTTTCTCATAAACATCAGGTTCTTGATCTGACTTGCATTTCCCTAATCCCCCATCAACAGAGCACTAAGGATCATCTCTTGCACTCCCATGGGCTTGTTCTCTAATTGTGTTTTGTAATAATGTCTTGTCTTTTTCTTTTCGCTGTCTTGTATAAGGTGTGTATAATTTTTGACATGTGTGTTACATGAATCTTTTTTTTTTCAGGTAAATTTTTATTGATTTTTAAGGGATATATACAAAACAGTGCAACACCATCACCATAAATAAAACAAAGTAAGAAAAACAGCAATCAAAATAAAAAAAATAAGTAAAAAAGGGGAAAAAAAAAGAAGTACACAAATAAAAAAATTGGAATAAGACCGTGTGGTTCACTTAGCAACTTAAAAGAAAAAAACATTACATTGATTAGTTATCTGGAGATAATTCAATATTCATACAAACATACCATCTAGTTCTATATAACGCAATCTTCCCATATCTAGCTCGGCATTTATCTAATAGGTGTCATGGCTCAAATAAACGGTCCATTTTTCCCAGATCTTCTCAAATGAATTCTCCTTGACTTAAGGAATATATTAATTTCTCCATATTAAAGATGTCTCGCATTAATCTATTTGTCTGTGATGCTGCTGCAAGCAAGATTTTCAATGTACTTCTGCACATGACAACGCAACGACTTGTAATTTGTAGATTTTAAAATACTATGTCATCCAGGAGTGGTAAACTGACTTACTATGCAATTTGATCAATATTGTATGGCAGATTTACTCAGTATTGTCATCTGATGTTCCTGTTGTTATGTCCAGCTCTTTCGGAATGTGAAAAATAACTCAAATTTATAAAAGTGAGTCAGGATAAGAAAAAGACAGACGCTCTCTGTGGGATGAGATGGGGGTGGAAGGAGGCCTATGGAGAGCTTGATGAGTGATTTCTAATACCTGGACTGGAGTTTGAAGATTTGGATGATGGCAACAGAAGGTTGAAAACCAAATTTCCGGTGGCGGCGCCTTGTGGCTGCGGCTCGCCTGCAGTCCGTCTGCCTTTTTGATTTTTTTTTTGTCTTGTTAATATGTTTTTGGTTTATTTTTTTTAGTTGTGTATATGTAAGGGGGGCAGCTGGGGGGGGGGGGTGGAGGGGGGTGGTGGGAAACTTTTTAATTCTGTTCCTTGAAGTCTCTGAGTGGAGAAACGTGACCTCTTTCCTTGCGTGTATCCGTTTCGCTGGGGCCTAACATCATGGAGCTGGCGACCTACAACCGGAATCGACCCAAGGGCTCCAGTCGTGGAGCCTGCGGACTTACCATCACGGAGCTGGCTGACACTGTGGTGGCACTGCGGCTGCGACCTGACTTCGCAGCTTCGGAGGCTTCGGGGGCTCCCGCAATGGCAACTTCACCCGCCCCGAATCGCAGGGTTTGAATTGGCCCGTCGCAGGGCCTTACATCGCCCGGCACGACTTAATCAGCCGCGGGACTTATCATCACCCGCTGGGGGCTTTAACATCAAGAGCCTTGATCGCCTCGATGCAGCAGTTTAACTGCCTGACCGCGCGGGAGAAGAACAGGGAAGAGAAAAGACTTTTGCCTTCCATCACAGTGAGGAGGCGTTAGGAGATTCACTGTGATGGATGTTTGTGTGGAACTGTGTTAATTGTGTGTTTGTTTTTTTTGCTGTTATGAATGCAGGGAATAAAATTTTGTTCAAACCTTTGTTTGTTTGAATGACAATAAAGGCATTATAATTCTAATTCTAATTCTAAAGCAGAGGAATCGATTGAATTGTCAGCGTTAGAGATCAGGACTGAACCATGCATCTCTGCTAAGAAATGGCAATGCTAAATATCTACCACTGAGTGAATTCTGATGTTCTTAATCTTTCTTCCAAACCACATTTTAAGTCTGACCAGAGTTGAACAAAAGCTCGTTCCAGGAGTTCGGAGATAGAGCTTATCTGTTTCAGGAGCTGTCTGCTGTGCTGCCATCTGCTTACGAACGGTCAGTTGTGTTAGTTCATTCAACCGATTCAGTGCAACTATCTCTCCAAAATTAGGAAATAGAATGTGGAAAAAAAGTTCATCAAGAAGGAGGCTGCAATTTGGACTATCTAAAAATAAAAGCCCTGAAATTGTGAGTCTCTCTGCTTATTGCACACTGAAAATTGCAGACTGTGGATCACCTTGAGAACTGGCCAGCTAAATATAATATTGCCAGCAACACCATAACAGAAGTCCTCCAGATACTGGAGGTTATTGTAAGAGGCTTGGAAGATTTGTGTTAAGGGTGCAGGCGGAAGGTAAAAAAATATTGGAAAGCGCTTTGCTTTGTCAGCACGTTGCAAAAGGAAGATAATGCTGCAAGAGGAACTGGTAGAAATGACAGCCTATGTCTCACCAGAGGGTAATTTCCCCATTCCACCAAGTAAAATTAGACACTGGAGGGATGGAGTTATGGAATACAAAAGACAGCATTGTGTGGTAGGAAACAGCACTGCATCCCATCCTCAGTTCACCAATCCAGTTCATGAAGATGTTTTATGTGGGATGGCAGTGATCTGTTTTCAAACTTGGCAAACAACAGACAGCAAGCACAAAAGTGCAATAACAATGTTTGGAGTAAAGCAACGTCATTAATAGAACTGTACAACCTCCTCCGCCATCTAACAATGACGTTTTCCAACTGGAGGTTGGCAAAGCACAAGTCCTTTTGATGGATCGTTTTGTTTATGGAAACTCCATAAGTCATGCAAATTCTCCAGAATTATTAAATAAACCAGTTGCTGATTGAATTTCAATTTTTTCTCTCATGTCAGATTTTGCTGGTAAATGTCACATTTTTTTTCACATGGCAAGAATATACCAACTCCCCCAACCCCTTACTCACTTTCCTATATCCATGCCTCTGACTTTATATTTCACTTCTCTCCTCTCCTTTACTTATATCAATTTCCCTCCTTATCATCTCTGGCCTTTGCCACTTACTCCACTCATCTGCTAGTCAAATTCCCCTCACCTGTGTCCATCTACCATACCAGGCTTTGTCCCGCCTCCACCTCTTTTTTCCAGCTTTCTCCCCCTTACTACAATCAGTCTGAAGAAAGTTCTGACCCAAAACATCACCTTCCATTCCCTCTACAGATGTTGCCTGTCCCACTGAGCTACTGAAGCACTGCAATAGTGTTTTATTGTCATATGTCCCAGAGTGAACTTTGAGAATTCTTACTTGGTGTATTACTCAAGATTCCAACATCTGCAATTCCTTGCGTTTCTAAATGTCATCTTATCTGGCAGCACCCAGGGTGCTGCTCCTCAATGAATAGCAGCTTACAGTGATCATCAACCACAGGAACCATTGTTTGTATTACGTAGATATCGAGAGTGTCAGCTCTCCAATTTGTTGGTCGTGATTGGTGCCGTCAAGGCCTTGACATAATAGAGAAACATTTTGGGTAATATTTCAAAGCACTTCCAGCATATTCATGCTACTCTTTGGAATTAAGAAAACACAGCTGTATAAAGAACATGGGCTGAAACATGGAAATAAATTGTTTACAGGGATATGAGCCAAAAGCAGGCCAATGGGACTAGCTGAGGTAGTTGACGTCATCAGCATGGTCAAGTTGGGCCAAAGGGCCTGTTTCCATGATATATGGCTCTGTGACTGCCACCCCAGTCTTTCTGTAGATTGATGGCAAACTATATTGTTCTCCGTTCTCGGTGTGACCTTAATTGTGCTTTCTTCTTTCAGGGTAGTGGCATTAGACCTGGTTCCTCAGATACCTTCAGGGCTGATGAAAAGTCAACAGGCAAAAGCAAAGGAGATTCCAAGCCCAAGGAATGAGTGCATCTGCTGGAGTTTCTGAGCACTGCATATGTCAGCTGAAGGAGGAAAATCACCAGGTAGCTCAGCCTTTACATCTCAGACACCAGAGTAACCTCAGGACAATTTCTCAGAATGAGAGGAAAGCCTTTGGTCATACGGACTGCTACTCCAGATGACGCCTCAATTTTGAAGTTCCAGCAGTTTCATATGGCTGTAAGATATGTTGTTTTGATGTTCCCAGTGTTACTGTTAAGCGAATGACCTGTTCTAGAAATGAAAAGGTGGTTTGTGGATGTTGCAATCCCTGAGAGATTACCTCTTTTCAGTGATGAATAGAGTGTTCTGAAGGATTGCAGGTGTAAATTATGAGGAGCTTCCTGCTTACTGCTGAAGTTGTCCAAATATAATCTGATCAAACGTTACTGATGGCTTAGCTCAAATGTTTCTCTTTCAGCTATCTTCCAGCACTATTTGTGTTAGTGCAACTATCTGTCTCAGGAGGTTATGCGTCTGAGTCTGTCTGCTTTTCTTGATTCACAGGTATTTCAAAACAGGGCTGTGCTCTGCTGGCCGAAACGATCCTTGATGTAGCAATGGGAGGGTGTGAAAGGGAACTGCAAGACTCTCAAGGTATCTGACTTTTCCAATGCATGGTAACGAATGCTTTCAAATAAAATGGGCTTGTTTTGGGGTACAGCATTCTTTCACATCATGGAGACGTTTGTTCAGTGACATTTCAATGCACCTCAGAGGCCAGCAAGCCCCTTGTCCTCGACTGTGAAAGAGTCCAGATGAATTACATCGCCAAATAGGAAAAAGACAAAGAAATCACAGCAATTCCTTACATACAGAGCACTGACAATGGTAAACCTATGCCTTTTGTTGTAGACTAATTGTAGATTAAGCTCATAAATTTCACATTTTGACATAATGGTGTGCATTGACAGCAGACACTCATTGAGCAAAAATTCTGTTTGATAAGTTTATTAGTATTTTCTTTAATGTTACAAAGATTATGGTAAAGAGGTGGCCGATTTGGGAGCTCCGGGCCACGGGGTGTGCTCAACCTGTCCCGTCGTCGGCGTTCTGACCACCCCGACTAGAGGGCTTGAACATCGGGCCGTCCGTAGCGGCGACAACGGAGGGTCAGGGCCCCGACCACGGGGAACAAGGGAGGAGGAGGAGAAGGACTGTCTGGACTGTATTGCCTTCCACCACAGTGAAGAATGTTGTGTTGAATTATGTTGTGTATTGTGTCCTTTTTTAATTGTAACGCTGCATGATAAATTACATCATGGTATGTAATTTATGGTGAATGTGACAAATAAATTTGAACTTGAACTTGAAGAGGATGGATGAAAGAGAACCAGCTGATGTGATATATTTGGAATTCCTACAAGGCATTCGACAAGGTGTTATGTGGAAGATCAGTGCGCACACAGACCTTGTGGCATGGTGGTAAAATACTATCATGGACAGAAGATTGAACAATTAAATAAAATAAGTGGATAATTTTCAAGATTGGTATGTTTAACTAGTGTGGTGCCACATGGCTCCGATCATTTCCGTTCTATATTAATTACTCTTCTCACAATGTCAAGACACTACTCTCTGACATTGTTTCCAGATGAATTTATCATGCAGAACTTAACATAGAAACATAGAAACATAGAAATTAGGTGCAGGAGTAGGCCATTCGGCCCTTCGAGCCTGCACCGCCATTCAATATGATCATGGCTGATCATCTAACTCAGTATCCCGTACCTGCCTTCTCTCCATACCCTCTGATCCCCTTAGCCACAAGGGCCACATCTAACTCCCTCTTAAATATAGCCAATGAACTGGCCTCAACTACCCTCTGTGGCAGAGAGTTCCAGAGATTCACCACTCTCTGAGTGAAAAAAGTTCTTCTCATCTCGGTTTTAAAGGATTTCCCCCTTATCCTTAAGCTGTGACCCCTTGTCCTGGACTTCCCCAACATCGGGAACAATCTTCCTGCATCTAGCCTGTCCAACCCCTTAAGAATTTTGTAAGTTTCTATAAGATCCCCTCTCAATCTCCTAAATTCTAGAGAGTATAAACCAAGTCTATCCATATCTTCTTTCTTCATAAGACAGTCCTGACATCCCAGAAATCAGTCTGGTGAACCTTCTCTGCACTCCCTCTATGGCAATAATGTCGTTCCTCAGATTTGGAGACCAAAACTGTACGCAATACTCCAGGTGTGGTCTCACCAAGACCCTGTACAACTGCAGTAGAACCTCCCTGCTCCTATACTCAAATCCTTTTGCAATGAAAGCTAACATACCATTCGCTTTCTTTACTGCCTGCTGCACCTGCATGCCTACCTTCAATGACTGGTGTACCATGACACCCAGGTCTCGCTGCATCTCCCCCTTTCCCAATCGGCCACTTAGATAATAGTCTGCTTTCCCGTTTTTGCCACCAAAATGGATAACGTCACATTTATCCACATTATACTGCATCTGACAAACATTTGCACACTCACCCAGCCTATCCAAGTCACCTTGCAGTCTCCTAGCATCCTCCTCACAGCTAACACTGCCCCTCAGCTTAGTGTCATCCGCAAACTTTGTAAACCCAACATATTCTCTTTTACTCCCAAATTCTGACCCATCCTCCTCACATTTGGATTTACTGGAATCACTGACCACCAACAATTCAAGGCCAAGATTTCAGAGGTCATATAATCCAGGCAAAAATATCTTACATACGTGAAAGGTGGCACTTGCATCTATGAGGTAATGCTGAGAGAGGAGAATCCATTGTGGAGAATCGGTATGAATCTGAATACTCTAACAGCCTTTTACAGATGCACTGGCTGTTGCATCATGGCCTCTTATAGCATTTCCAATGCCCAGGAATACAAGTGGCTGCAGAGAGTGGAGGACTCAGCCTGGTCCATCACAGGCACAGCCCTCCTCTCAATCAAAAACAGTTTAGGAGGCGTTGCCTCAAGCAGTAGCGTTTATCATTGAGGGCCTACTATGCCCTCTTCTCACTGCTACCATTGGGCTGGAGTTAAAATGCCTGAAGATCCACACCACCAATTTCAGGTACATCTATTTTCCTAAAACGATCAAGGTTTTGAACCAACGCATACAACCCTAACCTTACCTCAACAATGGAACACTATAGTATAGTCTTGCACTATTATGGACATGGGTTTTTTTCTAAGTAACATTTGTATGCACTAATTAATCTATTTTTTTAATTTAGTGTGTAATTTATGTAGAATTTGATTGTTTAGTGTGTATTTGTCTGTTAAGATGTGTGAGTCTGCTGCTAGCATGGTTTTTCATTCTAACTGTACTTGTGCATATGACACTAAACTTGAAATTTGAAAACTTGAAACTTGAATTATCAATGCTTCCAGACCAGATCTGCTTTTGGTAGAGGTTGCATTAAGATGCACTTGGCGTTCGTGACTGGAGGGGAGAAACTCAAAACTGGCTTCAGTGATATCTTCAGAAACATAAAGCTGTCAAGTTTGGAACTTATCATTACTCTCATCAGAGTAATTACAGGCAAGGTAAAGACTTTGTAGTTCGGTGGTGTAAACGTTATTCTAAAATGCCTGTGGGGAAAAGGATTAAAGCAGGAAATATCAATAATGTGCAAATTTTCATGGATTTATCTCCGGTAAAATGACTTTAAATAACTTTGTGTGCAAATTCATATCACCAAAGTAATCAATTTTGCAAATGATAAACTTAAGATCTCTGCAATCTGTCTGCACAGTGAAAGCACTAAAAAGTGCTCCTGCAGAGAAGTAGATGGTACTGCTTGTTTACAACCTGTACAATATGGAAACAATATGGAAATGTGGTTTGCTCCACAAAACAGATATTCCTGCAGATATAATTTCAAGCATATTGACAATTGATTCACATATCTAACATGGTGAAGGGCTATGCCCTTAAGATCAAGAAAATTCCAGCTGTTTCCTTTATCTGGTCTGATTTAATTAATCTCAGCTGGGTGAGAATAAAAGTGTTTTAATTGTCTTAGATACCCTGGATGGAGAAATATGCTCAATGATTATTGTTCTGGTGACATATGTATATGTGTTTAGACAGAATCTAGCTTTTCCAGAACAAGTTAGTGATTAGAAAGCTGTTTCCATCTGGGCCCACACTTTGAGAAAAACCATCTTGCACAATAAAGGGGCATACCTGATACCAATAAACCATCCTCCTGTGGCAACCATTGTTTAGATGAGTTTATTATTGACACCTGTACTGAGGTACTATGAAAACCGTTTGTTTGTGTACTGTCCAGTCACAGAAAAGACTACAATTGTAGACATGATTACAATCAAGCCCCCCCCACCTCCATCATCCTGATCGCGGTCTACATCCCACCCCAGGCTGATGTTCATCTGGCACTGGGGGAGCTGCACGCCATGGTCAACAAGCACCAGACGGCTTACCCCGAGGCATTTACCACCATAGCCGGGGACTTCAACAAAGCCAACCTTAAGAAATCGCTCCCTAACTTCCACCAACATGTCTCCTGCAGCACCAGAGGATCAAACACCCTCGACCACAGGTGACGTGCCTCAATGACTATCGACCAGTGGCACTAACGTCTGTGGTGATGAAGTTCTTTGAGAGGTTGATTATGGCGCATATCAACTCCTACCTCGACAAGAACCTCGACACACTGCAGTTTGCTTACCACCACAACAGATCAACGGTGGATGTGTTCTCACTGGCTCTCCACTCCGCTCTGGACCACTTGGACAACACAAACTCATATGTCAGGCTGTTATTCATTGACTACAGCTTGGCATTTAATACAATCATCCCCTCCAAACTGGTTACCAATCACTCAGATCTGGGTCTCTGCGCATCTCTCTGCAAATGGATTCTCGACTTCCTCATCGACAGACCGTTCGTATTGGTGTAAATGTGGCATCCTCGATAACAATCAGCACGGGGCACCTCAAGGCTGTGTGCTCAGCCCCCTCTATACTCTAGCCAGACATAATGCGAACTCCATCATCAAGTTCGCTGACGACACTACTGTTGCGGGACGAATCACTGATGGGGATGAGTCAAAGTATAGAAGTGAGATCGACTGATTGACCAAATGGTGCCAGCACAATAACCTAGCTCTCAACACCAGCAAAACAAAGGAACTGACTGTGGACTTTGGAAGGGACCCACAATCCCCTTTATATCAACGGGATGACGGTGGAAAGGGTCAAGAACTTCAAATTCCTGGGCGTGTATATTTCCAAAGATCTTTCCTGGTCCCAGCACACTGATGCAATTATAAAGAAAACACATCAGCGCCTCTACTTCCTGAGAAGATTACGGAGAGTCGGTATGTCAAATTGGGCTCTCTCGAACTTCTACAGGTGCACAGTAGAGAGCATGCTGACTGGTTGCATTGTGGCTTGGTTCTGCAACTTGAGTGCCCAGGAGCGGAAAAGAATGCAGAAAGTTGTGACCACTGCCCAGTCCATCTTCGGCCCTGACTTCCCCACCATCGAAGGGATCTATCGCAGCCGCTGCCTCAAAAAGGCTGCCAGCATCATCAAGGACCAACACCATCCTGGCCACACACTCATCTCTCTGCTGCCATCAGGAGAAGGTACAGGAGCCTGAAATATGGTACATCCAGGTTCATGAACAGCTTCTTCCCCACAGCCATCAGGCTATTAAACTCGCTATCAAACAAACTCTGAACCATAATAGCCTATTGCACTTTATCTGTTTATTTATGTATGTGTATATATACATGGTCTATGCTATATAGACACACCAAACTGTTCTGTATTTATGCTTACTATATTCTGTTGTGCTGCAGCAAGCAAGAATTTCATTATCCTATCTGGGACACATGACAATAAAATCTATTGACTTGACTTGACTTGACTTGAGAAGGCATGGTGAGCCGAAGATAGACACAAAAAGCTGAAGTAACTCAGCGAGACCAGCATCTCTGGAGATAAGAAATGGGTCGAGACCCTTCTTCAGACTGGTTAGGGATAAGGGAAACGAGAGATATACGTGGTGATGTGGGGAGATAAAGAACAATGGATATGCAAAAAAAGTAACGATGATAACAGAAACAGGCCATTGTTAGCTGTTTGTAGGGTGAAAATGAGAAGCTAGTGCAACTTGGGTGGGGGAGGGATAGAGAGAGAGAGAATGCCGAGGCTACCTGAAGTGAGAGAAATTCAAATTCATACCACTGTGCTGTAAGCTGCCCAAGCGAAATATGAGATTCTATTCCTCCAATTTGCATTGAGTCTCACTCTGACAATGGAGGAGACCTAGTAGGAATGGGAAGGAGAATTAAAGTGTCTGGCAACTAAGAGATCAGGTAGGTTCAGACGGGCTGAGCGAAGGTGTTCCGCAAAATGATCGGTTAGTCTACGTTTGTTCTCGCCGATGTATAAGAGTCCACATCTTGAACAACGGATACAGTAGATGATGTTGGAGGAGGTGCAAATGAATCTCTACCTAACCTGAAAGTACTGTTGGGGTCCCTGGACAGAGTCGAGGGAGGAGGTAGTGCATCTTCTGCGGTTGCAGGGGAAGATGCCTGGGGAGGGGGTGGGAAGGGATGAGTTAACCAGAGAGTTGAGGAGGGAACAGTCTCTGCAGAAGGCAGAAAGGGGTAGTGATGGGAAAATATGGCTAGTGGTGGAATCTCATTGGAGGTGGCAGAAATTTTGGAGGATTATATGTTGGTGGGCCCTTTTCCTGAGCCACTCATTTTCTGAAGGTGTTGTTTGATGCGTTGCTGACAGTTTAGCTGTTGGGTGTTCCAAGGTTTAGAACTGTTGAAGATAAAGGACTCAGGATGTTTTTCCAAGGCAGGAAGATGTGTTACTTTGGAAGGGAAGCTTAAGGTGTTGTTCCCATTTGCCTGATGCCCTTTCTATTCCTGGTGGGTTTGAGAAGAAATGGCAGGTACGTGCTGTGTATTTAATAGATGGTACACACTGCAGCCACTCTGCTCTGCTGGTAGAAGGGATGAGGTAGTCGATGGCATATCATTCACACTGGCTTCTTTGTCCTGGATAGAATTGACATTTTGAGAGTTATTGGAGCTGCATTCATATGGGCAAGTGGGCACTAATCCCCCTGGCTCCAGACAAGTACCTTGTGGATGGTGAAAAATGCCTTGGGTTGTCAGGAGATGAGGCACTCACTGCTGGCTACACAGGCTTTGACTTGTTCTTATAACCATTGTATTTATGTGGCTGTTTCAGTCAAGTTTCTGATTAACAGTGAGAGTCAGAATATTGATGGTAAGAGCACATTAATGATAGTGCTATTGTATTTCAAGATGAGCTGTTCGGACTCTATCGTATTGGGGACAGTCTTTGCCTGGCAATGTTGTGGCATGGTCATTAATTGACACATCAACCCAAGTTTAAATGTTGCCTCGGCCTTGCTAAAAGTAGAATGTTGCATTCAGGTTGAATGATCTACAAGTGGAATTGAATGTTCTACAATCTATGGTGAATATATAATTTCTGACAAGGTAGAAGGAAAGTCATTGATGGAGTAACTGAAGATAGTTAGTCCTAGAACACTGTCCTGAGGAACTCCTTCACTGTTGTCCCAGGACTGGGATGATTTACCTCTGACAACCACAACCATCTCCCTATGTCCAAGGTATGATTTCAGTCATTGCAATATTTTCCCTTTTTATATCTGTTGATTTCAGTTCTGTTGGGGTGATTTGATTCCCCATCTGGTCAAATGGTGCCTGAATATCAAGGGCAGTCATTCACCCTTCACTTCTGTGATTCAGACCTTATGTTCAGACCAAGGCTGTCATGAACTCTCGTGCCAAACATAAGTTGGGCATCAGTGAGTAGATTGCCAGTAAGTGGCACTGGATACCACAGTCAACGACAGCTACCATTATTTTGCTGATTGAGAAGACAGCTTATGAGGAACAGTTGGATTGGATTTGTTCTGCTTTTCATGAACAGAGTATACCTAAGCAAATGGCCACATTGTTGGGTAGCTGCCACTGTTGTAACTGTGAACCATGATTGGCGATTCGGCTAGTTCTGAGACACAGGCTTACAGTTTTACAGTTGAGATGTTTCTGATTCTTTGCTGCATCCAGCACTCTTGATATAATGTGGAATTATACAATTTCTTGATATCATGTATAATGAATTGTCTTGACCGAAAACTAGCTGTTATGATGGTAAAGGGCCTGCCCCACTTTCCCGAGTTATTCCCGAATTGTCCCGAATTTTCCCCTTGATTCAAACTTGCAGAATGTTCGTAACGAGTCCGTAGAAGGTGGTCGGAGTCCGTAGATATATCGTAGCGGCTCGTTGTGCCAGCCGTAGGTACTCGGGGCATCAGGTAAGTCGGGACGTTTTTTCCAGCTTGATCAAAAATGTCCACGAGTAAAAAAATAGTCGGGAGGAGAAAAATTGCAACTTACCTGATGCGCCGAGTACCTACGGTTGGCACAAGGAGCCGCTACGATATATCTACGGACTCCTGCGGCCTCCTACGGACTCGCTATATTCTGCGAGTTTGAATCAAGTGGAAAATCGGGAGAATTCGTGAATAACTCAGGAAAGTGGGACAGGAACTTAAGGATCTCATGCTGTAGATTATCACCTTGGTCAGCATGGGCAAGTTGGGCTGAAGTTACATTGCTGTATCACTCTATTACTCTATCTCAGTAGAAAGCCACAAAAATAATCTATTTAGCACTGACCTTTGTTGTGAATCCTTGATGTTTTGATATACTTCTCACATACTGGGCCTTGCTTTTAGTGATGTTAAGGATACTCTTCAACATCCTTCTTCCATTAGATTCCCGAATTGTCCATCACATTTGCACTAGTAATGTTAAAGCTGCAAAGCTTCGATCTGCTTTGTTGATTGTGCGATAATTTAACTTTAACATTGCATGCTGTTTTATGTCTCTGTCTAGTCCTCATTGCAGCTTCATTAGACTGGCGTCTCATCAAGCTTAGGTGTCCCTAGAGCTGCTACTGGCACGTCTTTCGGTTCTTCTCATTGAACTAAGGTTAATCCCCTTGATGGATGTTAATGTGGAGTGAGAAATATCCCAGACTGTGTGCAGCATACAATTCTACTGAGTTACTGTTTCATGGATGCCCTGGTTTGAGCTGCTAAATCTATTCTAATATTATCTCATTTAGCATGTTTATAATATTATACAATGGGGTGGAAGGTGTGCGCAGCATGAAGGTAGAATTTTGTCTCCAAAAGAACTGCTTGGTATAGCGATGTTACAAAACTTACCTTCAGCGGAGCTGCAGTTCTGCCACTGGCCGTGTGCGCAACGTTGGTGCCTTTGAATGGGGGTGGGGGGGGGGGGGGGGGGGGGGGGGGGGAGGCGGGATTAAAATGCCATTTTCTCCTACCTGTCGGAGGCAAACTTCCTCGGACTGCCAACTGCTGTTCTCGGAAGTTTAACAAAAAAAAATTGCGGGACAATTTAATCGCTGGAGTAAAATAAAAGGCTACTTCTAACGCCCTCAACGCCTACAATGGGACGGATCTCAAGTAGGGGACAAAACATAATGTAAGTCGGCTATTTTACATATAATCTTGCTTTTTAGGATGACTAATCCAAATTTAATTGGCTAAAATGTGATTTTGGCCGCATACGAACCAGCAGTGCTTTTCCTGCCGATATGGGGTTCAAATTCACTGCAACCACAACGTTCCAATTGATCACGTTCCACAAAAACCCGCTCGCAAGATGATTTAAATGGCCATTGATTTATGGGAATTAAGCATTCCTTCCATTTGGCCTATAAATTCATGACAATGTTATATTGTGAATTCTTGTGTGAATGTTATTTGGACACTTAGGCTATTTAAAAATGTTATCCTTTTCTTAAGAAATGGATAGTTGTTTAGATCTAGTAATTTAATTTTTAATTGTAATTTGGAATTTAATTGTAAATTGTAATTAATTAGCTACAATTAGGTAACTAACTAATTATATGCTTTAATTTCAGGTCATCCAAGTAAGATTGTTTCATATTTGTTTCAGAATGCTTCAATCTATAATAACTGAGAATTTCATTCAGTTCTCTTAATTTTTAAGAAAGTTATGGGCTTTTGACTGTCCTCGATCACAGCTTTTGAGTTAAGTCAATGGAAAAGCAATAGGGAACAAGGTGCTAATTTCAGAGTATGAAAATGGCCATAACTTTTTTAATACTGAAGATATGAAAGTGAATTAGGTGTAAAATTAAACTTCTTTTTATGCTTTATCTGATGGGAAAATTGCAGACTTGATTTTTAAAATCTCAAAATTTTGTAACATTGCTACTTGGTAGTCGCTTTTACCCATGGTATCATGGCTAAATACATCTGCCCTAGGAAGATTGGTGAAGACGAGGTCAAATAAGTTTCTCCCTTGTGTATTGAGGAATGCAAATTGAGGAATGCAGTTGAACAGAGGGATCTAGGAATAACTGTGCATAGTTCCATGAAGGTGGAATCTCATGTGGATAGGGTGGTAAAGAAAACTTTTGGTGTGCTGGCCTTTAGAAATCAGAGCATTGAGTATAGAATTTGGGATGTAATGTTAAAATTGTACAAGGCATTGGTGAGGCTAATTCTGGAGTATGGTGTACAATTTGGTCACCAAATTATAGGAAAGATGTCAACAAAATAGAGAGGGTACAGAGGAGATTTACTAGAATGTTGCCTGGGTTTCAGCACCTAAGTTACAGAGAAAGGTTGAACAAGTTAGGTCTTTATTCTTTGGAGCGCAGAAGGTTACGGGGGGACGATAGAGGTCTTTAAAATTATGAGAGAGATAGGCAGAGTTGACGTGGATAAACCTTTTCCATTGAGAGTAGGGAAGATTCAAACAAGAGGACATGATTTGAGAATTAAGGGACAAATGTTTAGGGGTAACATGAGGGGGACCTTCTTTACTCAGAGAGTGGTAGCTGTGTGGAATGAGCTTCCAGTGGAAGTGGTGGAGGCAGGTTCGATTTTATCATTTAAAAATAAATTGGATAGGTATATGGACGGGAAAGGAATGGAGGGTTATGGTCTGAATGCAGGTAGATGGGACTAGGTGAGAGTACGTGTTCGGCAAGGACTAGAAGGGCGTAGATGGCCTGTTTCCGTGCTGGAATTGTTATATGGTTATATGGTAACTTGCTGCAATCCGTTAGTTATGTTCTTCATTAATCATCCAGATCTCTCAGCCATGGTGCTTTCAGCCAATCTTGTGGATGGACATTGATTCTCACACCCAGGCTACACTCTGAGTCCTTTCTAGTTTCACTGCTTCTTCCAAGTGTTCAATTTCGAGAGCACAAAATTTTCATATTACTTTTCATCTTTCATTGAGGATGAATTAGGAGGAGGTTTCCTAGATAGTGTTTGATCTGATGACGTGAGTCTGATGGGGTCTGCAGTCAATGTTCAAAACTCCTGGAGCTATTTCCTCCCATCTATACATGTTTGTTATGCAGGCCCTGATGGATCTATCTGGCCAGTGGGACAAGACATGCCCAGTGTTTGTGATAGAGATAGTCTGAATATTTTCCCTAAGGTATGAAATCATGAAGGCAAGAAAGCAAGTCGTTTGTGGAGACACGTCTATCCCAATCCAATTTTCAGTGGGAACAGCTATTCCAATTGGAAAAACAAAACAATCCCCACATGTTTGTGAGGAGGGCTTTTTAAGGTTGAGTTGACTGGGAGCAACTTTGCAGTATCTAAATTCAGTGCCTGTGTTTCCGAACCTGTCAATGCAATGTAAGGTTTACAAGATTAATTCCTGCAATGAGGGGATTGACATATGAGGAAAGGTTAAGTAGGCTGGAACTCTACTCTTTGGAGTTTAGAAGAATGAGAGGCGATCTCATTGAAACATATAAGATCGTGAGGGGCCTTGATCGGGTGGATGCACCGAGGATGTTCCCAATGATCGGGGAAACTAGAACTAGGGGACATAGTTGCAGAATAAGGGGGGGCTCTTTTAAAACTGAGATGAGGAAGAACTTCTTCACCCAGAGGGTGGTTAATTTATGGAATTCACTGCCCCAGGGAGCAGTGGAAGCAGAAACTTTAAATATATTTAAGACTAAAATAGATGGTTTTTTAGCTGCCAAGGGGATAAGGGGCTACGGGGAGAGGGCAGGGATATGGACCTAGGTATGGTTAGTATAGTAAGACCTGAGTGATCTCCTGGACAAGTGTCGATCGCCTAGATTGGGGTCGGAGAGGAATTTCCCGGATTTTTTTCCCGAATTGGACCTGGGTTTTTATCCGTTTTTTTGCCTCCCCCAGGAGATCACGAGGTTCTTGCAACCGGGGTGGAGAGGGGTGATAGCGGTATAAAGGGGAGGGTAGTGTCTTGTGTTCTGTGTCTTGTGTCTACTGTTTGTGGGTAAGTGTGTCTGTTTAGTGTTCAGCCATGAGCGAATGGCGGTGCGGGCTCGATGGACCTGGTGGTCTGCTCTCGCACCTACTTTCTATGTTTCTATAACCCATGGCAGAAGATGAGTGTGACTTCCCTACCAGCCAAAGTAACCCCAGCATGATACTGACTGAGGCTTCCACCTGCAAACATTACCAGAGAGACAGATTGGGTGAGCTTTCTCTACCTGCCAAGTAACCCCAGTTGAAGATGGCTTGAATTCTCCTCCACTGTCACGGTAACCCCAATTGCAGACAGATTGGGATTTTCCCCAAAGTCTTCTGCAACCCTTGTTAAAATTAACCACTGAAGATAGGCTAGAGAAAGTAGAGAAACATCTGCAGATTTCTGACTTCACTGCCTGGAAGGTGTTACCTGCCCATTGTAGGAATGGGAGGAAAGATCGCAGAAATGAATCGCACCAAATGTGATCTCTCAGTTTTAGAGGTGAGAGCTGCCCTTATCCATTCATGAAGCGTGCAGTATCAAGTTTCAATCTCAGGCATGCACTCATTTGTTTTGCTTTGCAGGATGAGATGGCAAGAGATTCGTATGAGTTCAGGGCAGCTCTGAGGTGGGAGACTGTAACGATTAAATATAATTGGAATGAATAATGGCATCATTTCTTCCTGACATCACTGCATGTTTTAGAAGTCAATTCACAACAAATGTGCGCATGCAGTTCAAGTCAAAATCAATCTTTACTGCTGATGGCAGAGGTTATTAGTAAAGTTATTCATAACTCTGTGGCGTATTTGTTATTGTAGAGGTTTGCCGGCCTCGTCATCACTAACCTAATGCAGATTACGGCATTTGTTTTAAGTTTCTGTGACTAGTTTAGTCAGCAAAACTAATTTGTGAGTAGTACGGGTTTATTGAACTGCACGTGAAGGTGAAAATTATACCTTAATGATTTTCTCAAGAGGATATTTTTCAGAATATAAATTACGTTTTTTTAACTTCATTCTCACATTACTCACTTCCTGGAGAGTACTCTCAAGGTTTAAGGCTTCAAGAGTCAGTGCTGAACTAATGAGTGTACGTGCGTGAAAGCCACTTTGTGTGTAGCACAGTGCTGCTTTGTGAATGACAAGACTGCTGACTGGCCTGCAGGCTGATATATCTTATGTTTGACTCTTTCCCGATTCAACACCTCAAACAACCAATCTTATCTTTAATTATTTTGTTTGTAATAGGTTTGCTTCCAGCAGCTTTGGCCTCTCTTTATTTATATTCCCTAGTATACAGTTTCCATAACCAAGTCAGATCTTTAGAAGTGTGAAAACGCACACTTCCAGATTCAGGGACAGTTTCTTCCCTGCTACAGCTAGAGAATAGCCCTGAGCTATCTATCTCATTGGAGACCCTCGGACTATCTTTGAGCATACTTTAATGGACTTTATCTTGCATTAAATGTTATTGTTATTCATGTTATTCGCTTTTGATGATAGACACAAAATGCTGGAGTAACTCAGCAGGACAGGCAGCATCTCTGGAGAGAAGGAATGGGTGACATTTCCTTTTTGATGTATCTATATTCTGTGGATGGCTCGATTGTAATCATGTATTGTCTTTCCATTGACTGGTTAGCATGCAACAAAAGCTTTTCACTGTACCTCAGTACATGAGACAATAAACTAAACTAAACTAAATTTTCAGATATTTTAAAATGCTCTCCTACAAATATTTTTTAAATTTCTTAAAGCCTTTACCATACTAAACTGCTGGGTCATTTTACATAACCCCGAGTCTGCCGCTGTCTGTGATGCGCTCCCACAGTGCCAAAGTAGCAATTCCTTGCAGGAAGACCCCATTCTTCAACAGCCAGTGATTCCATGCAGAACAGTAGACGCGCTGAAGTGTGCAGATCAGTTTTTTTTGTTCCCCCCTTACTTCCGAACCTGTGCACCACTGTGCAGAAATCAGGAACGTGTTGGTAGTTAACATTGGCGCATCACCCCCCAATGGCCCACCTACGCCACTGGATTCAGCAGAGTTGTGGTGCACAGTCCTTACATGTTGTGTTGAGGGACCTGATATATTGGAGGACCAGTTACATGGAGGGACCTAATGCATGGAGGGACTGATTCATTTGATTTGGTTTGATCTGGTTGATTAGCCTTATACATACTCATGATGTATGTTGGGAGATGAATTAGCAAGGAAAATGCTTACAAGTGGTTTTGGTACTTTTTTTGCCTTTATTTTACTGATATTGTCATGTCTTAATATTTTAAATTAATTATTCATTGGTTAAGAGGAGTCAGGAATTTTTGGTTGTCATGTGCACTGAGACCAGAAAAAACATGAATTCTTCCTTGCTGCAGGCTTACAGGCATATTTAACAGAACAACACAACAAATAAATATAAAATATCTAATGCAGTGTACTAGATAAAGCGGACCATGATGGTGCTTGCCAAATAATGTAATGCAGACTTTGTTATCAATTCCTTGCAATTGGGTACAGAGGTGGTGGTAAAGGTTTATGGGATGGGTCAAGAGCCTAATAGGAACATATAAAATATAACATTCTTAAAGGATTGGACAGGCAGGAAAAATGGTTCCGATGTTGTGGGAGTCCAGACCCAGGGGCTCACAGTTTAAGAATAAGGGGTAGGCCATTTAGGACTGAGATGAGGAAAAATGTCTTCACCCAGAGAGTTGTGAATCTGTGGAATTCTCTGCCACAGAAGGCAGTGGAGGTCAATTCACTGGATGTTTTCAAGAGAGAGTTAGATTTAGCTCTCAGGGCTAAAGGAATCAAGATATATGGGGGAAAAAGCAGGAACGGGGTACTGATTTTAAATGATCAGCCACGATCATATTGATTGGCGGTGCTGGCTCGAAGGGCCGAATGGCCTACTCCTGCACCTATATTTCTATGTTTCTATGGTGGCAAGAAGCTGTTCTGCAACCTGGAGGTAACGGTAAATACTGTTTTCATTTTTTAAATGACATCAATAGTTAAAAAGAGCACACAACTTGGGTGTCAAGAGGCAATCAAACTCATGAGTTCAAGCAAGTTGAGGGGTGGAGTGATGAGGGAGGCAAATGAGGCAGCAAGACAAGGAATTCATGTCAATGTCATATGCGTGGATGGTGAGATACAAATACAATGAAAAGCCTATTTGTCACAACATCACAGGCACAGACTCAGACAATGCAGGAAAGCATAAATTATTCAAGCCAAAGACTGCAAAAATTAAAAAAATATATCCATTAGTGCAAAACACAATGAGAAAAAAAAGTCTATGTAGTGCAAGAGGTGGTCGCAGTGTTCCGTTGCTGAGATAGGATTCTGGTTGTGCAGATTGTTGAAGAACATGAAATGTTATGTGAAAGTAGTTGTTTCACAACCTGGTGATCTGGGACTTCAGGCTGTTTTACTGTATATCCTGCCCAATGGTAGTAGCGAGAAGTAGGCATAGCCTGGATGGTGGTGATACTTGATAATAGAGCCATGGAGTTGTAAAGTCATACCGTGTGGAAACAGGGCCTTCAGCCCAACTTTCCTATGCCGACCAACATGCCCCATCTACACTAGTTCCACCTGCCCACGCCTGGCCCATAACCCTCTAAACCTATCCTATCCATGTACCTGTACACATGTCTCTTAAACGTTATGAGAATACCCTACCACCTTCTTGTGGCAGAGCCTCGTTTAGATACTTTTGATGATGGGGAGGACTGTGCCCATGATGAACTAGGTTCCACTCTCTGAAACTTCTTGTGCATTGGAACATATTACCAGGCCATGATGCAATCACTTGGGATACAGTCAGGTGAGCTTTTTGCTTGGCCCCTCTTCTCCATACAAAGAATGTTTGGGATCTGTCTGGCTGAGTTCCTGTACAACCTGGCAATTATCCTAATATGCTCTCACTAGGCCTAATTAAACTAACACCAGCCAACAATCTGCTATGAGCTCTATGTGGTACATTTAAACCCCATGACTGCTCGAAGGAAAGGTAATGGATCCCATCTGGGCTCTATTAAATTTTCACAAATGTGCACTTTATCCCTATAGGGAGAAGAAAATGTTAACATATCTGAATACCAGATATAGGGACTATTTTTTTTTATCCCTCCCATTTATCCTCATAACTCCTTGAAGACAGACCAAATAATGTGATCATCAAGTTTGAAAAGGTCCTCTGTGTTGCAAGTCACAGAAGTGTGACATTCTTGTTTCCTCAGTTCTGTAGTCAATTTTCAATATTTTATTACCCAAAAACTGTCACCCTTATCAATGGTTAAATTATTCTGTTTTGCCTAGTACAAATTAGTAGCAATTTTGTACTATGTCATGAAGATAGATTTATTTATTATTGGAGGCAAAGAATCTTACCACTACCCCCAAAGGTACCATACCACCCACAACGAGATAATTGTGAATATATACTACTAAATTTTATTTTATGGATATTCACCCTTCCGTTTCACCATACTGCGTTAGTCTTATCACCTTCTTTTCATTGCAAATAAAGGGATGCATATTTTCATTGTAAACACAAAAATCCATATCATAAAACCATATTACACACAAGTCTAGGTCAGTGAAGAAAGTCATATTTCATTGCTAAATTGTTTCGGCTTAGTTTACAAATATTATTTCAATCTATATATTCTTAAAATTGTGCTTTTCACAGCTGTATACATTGATTAATGTACGATCGTGAGGCTTCAGCTGAAAATAGTTTGTTGGATTGCATGCATGAAAATGCAATGGCATTCAAATGAATGCCTTGATTAAAATAAAAAGCCCTGGACCTTTCACACTAAATGGTGTATGACGAAACAAGCTGTTTCCACTTGCTTCCCAGACAGCTGGAGTGAAATTGGAAGGTCATTATTACCTCAGGGATTATCCTTTGGCTCAATGCCATATGTAGCTCCTCATGGGCGGAGCACATTTACATAATAAAGTAATCCTGACACTCGTCTGTGCAGACACTGGTAATAAATTTCCCCTTCATCCACTAGATGTGGACAGCTTAAAGGTTCCACATCTCTATATACATAAATTTTGGATGACGTGACCGATAATGTCCAAGCTTACTATTATGCTTCAGTAAACATGAACTAATCAAACTGTCTGAAGAAGGGTCTCAACCCAAAAAGTCACCCATTCCTTCTCTCTAGAGATGCTGCCTGTGCCGTTGAGTTACCCCAGCATTTTGTGTCCATCTTTGGTTTAAACCAGCATCTGCATTTCCTTCCTACACATGAACTAATCAACATTGACTTTAGTTGAAAGAAGCAACGCAAGTACACAATGAGGAATTCATGGAAATAAAAATACACTCTTGTGTTATCCATTGGAATTTAAAAGGATGAGAGCATATCTTATAGAAACATATACAATTCTTAAGAGGATTGGACAGGCTAGATGCAGGCAAAATGTTCCCGATGTTGGAGGTGTCCAAAACCAGGGGTCACAGTTTAAGAATAAGGGGTAAGCCATTTAGGACTGAGCTGAGGTAAAACATTTTCACCCAGGGAGTTGTGAATTTGTGGAATTCTCTGCCACAGAAGGCAGTGGAGGCCAATTCACTGGATGTTTTCAAGAGAGAGTTAGATTTAGCTCTTAGTGTTAAAGGAATCAAAGGATATGGGGAAAAAGCCGGACGGGGTACTGATTTTAGATGATCAGCCATGATCATATTTGATGGTGGTGCTGGCTCAAGGGGCCAAATGACCTAATTCCTGCACCTATTTTCTATGTTTCTATGTTTCTTCTACCCTGAGGTAGGCCAAACGTCAAAACATGCTGAGCCATTGCTCTAATGATTTGTATGAGGAAGGAATGCAGAAAAATAACAGAAAATTGTAAGAAGACAGTTTATCTGGCATCCGTATATATTACCATGATTGATCAAACACAGTGAGAGCTATGAAATGCTGCTGTATTATGGTTACATGGCATATTTTAAAGTTATGGGACAGCTTTATAAAGAATGCAGGACTTGCATTTATTTTTCTATACCTCAAGAACTGCAAGAAGCTAATTTGCCAAGTAAGTACTTTTTGTAGTGTTGTTATGGCTGTATTGTAATACATTGTAGCCATTCTGCCATACACCTTGAACAGTAATGAAATTAATAATTATATTATCGCAATAAATGAGATAATATGAAAATTGGAAGCCTGATCAGGCTATTTCGCCTCCTGTGCATAATCTGTCCACCTCTCAATATGATACATGATCTTTATCCTGTATGATCCAATATGATCTTTTATCCTGGTACCACTTTACTGTGCAAACCCCACATTTCTTCATTTTCTTAAGATCTAAAAATCTTATCGATCTCCTTTTAAGTGTCAGCTGAGAGCAAAATGTAGGCTGGTACTTCAGGGAACTCCACTTCCCACTTCAAATCATGCCCTGTGATTTTTAATACTGTAATGGATCGCTGGTTCTTAGCTAGAATTCCCATCTGAAAGAAGGAAGTTCTAAATACATTGCACTCCATGATTGTTACATTAAGTAGGTTGGGAAAAGTGAATCTCAAAGCAAATAAGTGCCTCAGGAGCAGTTTCTTCATTTTTATTATCATGCTTCTGAATGGTCCTTCCATCGGCTAAGGTACTGTCCTATTCGCCTCTACCCCATTGTGGACATTGGACTTTGTCCATGGAACTGATACACTACAATGCTGAAAACTATATACTGCATTGTGCAACTTTCCTTTTGCTCTATCTATTGTACTTGAATTTGACTTGAATGTATTTATGTACAGTATATCTGATCTGTTTGGATAGTATGCAAAGCAAAGTTTCTCACTGTACCTCTGTACATGTGTCAATGATAACCCTAAAGCTAAAACCAGCAAACCCTTTGAGTTGATAGTCTGCTACAACTCTAGCTGGATAATGAAAAAAGCAAATGAAAAAAAAAGATTTAACATTAAGAAGCAGAAAGCTATTAGACACCACACAGTTAGAGAGTAGGAAAAAGGCTAAAGTGAAAAACAATTGAATCAAGCAATGATCTTGAAAGTCCTGTCTTGAAAATAATTCATTTGTTTCTGTGAAGTATTCTAAATTAGATTATTTTAATGCACATACTTGCATGCACAAGCACATCATTTTGTGCATGACAAGTTGAGTTTCAATTTTCAAAGCGACTGAGCTTTAATATTAAGTATTCATAAATTAAGGACATTTATTACATTTTGATGCTGTTGTTCTAATAGCATGAAAATAAGCAGAAATGTGAAGTTAGTCTGAACCGGGTTCAAATTCAGACACTATAATTGAGAATATCCAAATGCAATTTACATAAAAATCAAGGTTAATGTTGCCTCTATATTAAGACCACAGGAAAAAAAAATCACATGCAGTACTTGAATCAATTGTCCCATTACCATTAGCTGATTCTAATTGTAAATCCAATGGAATTCTTGAAGACCCACGGGTTGAGAGTAAAATGCCATGAAATTGTATTGTCCTTGGATTTTGAGTGTTACGTGACTGAATAATAAAATGTTTAAAGTGTTCACTTCCCAAGGACGTGGTGTTGTGTTTGTATCAAGCGCAGAGGAAAATTCTTTGATTCACTCCGGTTAGCACGCAACAAAGGCTTTTCACTGTACCTCGTACACGTGACAATAAACTAAACTGACTGACCTTTTGACATGATGTACAAGCCTACAGAAGATGTGGAGCTTATGCAGACAAGTTCAATCGCCATGTGCTGCTCAACTGGAGACCCCACTATGAAAATGTATGATGTACACGCATTTAACATGCAATGCAGAATGTTGTCACAGTGAAGTGGGTTTTAAGAGTAGGGACATGCCCTGCACCTGAGAGTGATAATAAATCACTTGCTGCATTGTAGGTGAGCAACGTGCGGTAGAGCCGCTTGTAAATCAGGCACAAAAACATGTGGAAAAGGAGATGTTTGGAAGTCTGGGCAACATTCCAGAGGTGAGACCAGCTGCTTTCTTCATAAATTGGGTGCTTTGCCCACTGGGTCTGTAGCATAACCAGAAGCAAGAGAAGAGGGTTTGAAAGGTACCTTGGAAGAAAGCCCCACAGAGGATGGCCTATATACTAGGTGATCATATCCCTGGAGAGTGTGCTAAAAATCACCAGGGATTAGCATAAACCAGTCATTTTGATTCATTTACGAGCAACCTCTCAATGGGATAACCTTAATTTGCCAGTTCGTGTGGAGTCTGATGTACGGGCTCCAGATGAGGTTTTGAGAAACTTCAAATGCAATGTTGCAACTTGCTTGTTAGTATCCATATGTGCAGCCAAAGCACTAGGAATAAAGTTATCCCTTCACCTCTCAGAGCACAGCACCACTTCATGCATGGGCTAAAACTATCGACTTGTCTCCATTAATTGATTGAATATGTTTCATAACTGCAAGGAATATTTTAATGAGAGGGCAGGGGTACGTATGTGCTTGTAATACAGGCCCTGCTGTCAATTAGAATTTATGGTGTAGCAAGGGACTGCAGACACTGGTTTATACTGAAATAGACAAAAGTGCTGGAGCTACACAGCGGGTCGGGCAGCATTTCTGGAGAATTTTAATTCACCAGTCTGAAGAAGGGTCCCGATCCAAAACGTCACCAATCTTTTTTCTCCAGAGATGCTGCCTGACCCGCTGAGTAACTCCAGCACTTTGTATCTCTATTAGAATTTATGGTGGCCTTGGCTGGATGGGGTTTCAATGGACCAGGCACAATTGTGTCAATCTGCCTCTTGAAATCCCTTCCCAGTCTTGTTCCTTTTTGCCCCAGAGATTTGTGTGTCTCCAGAATACAGGAATTCTTTGGTGAAACATAGAAACATAGAAAATAGGTGCAGGAGGAGGCCATTCGGCCCAGCACCGCCATTCATCGTGATCATGGCTGATCGTCCCCAATCAATAACTCGTGCCTGCCTTCTCCCCATATCCCTTGATTCCACCAGCCCCTAGAGCTCTATCTAACTCTCTCTTAAATCCATCCAGTGATTTGGCCTCCACTGCCATCTGTGGCAGGTAATTCCACAAATTCACAACTCTCTGGGTGAAAACGTTTTTTCTCACCTCAGTCTTAAATGGCCTTCCCTTTATTCTAAGACTGTGGTGCATTGACCATTTCTAGTAAGATGTCTTATCAGTTTCACTGGGCCCAGAGACTTCCACATTCATGTCCTGGAGCCTCTGTGTAACCATCACACAGCATTATGTCAAATATTTTATTCATTGATTTCCAATGCTGGTGTATTTGGAAGTAATTGTCTTTTTTCCCCTTTAACGGTGCAGAAGCAGAAGGTTGAAAACTTCAAATTCCTAGGAGTTAATATCACCAACAACTTCTCCTGGACTATCCATATTAAAGCAACGACCAAGAAAGCACACCAACACCTCTACTTCCTTACAAGACTTAGGAGGTTTGGCATTTCCCCTACAACTCTCGCCAACTTCTACAGATGCACCATTTTATCAGGATACATCACGGCTTGGTTTGGGAACAACTCCATCCAAGACTGCAAGAAACTGCAGCGATTTGTGGACTCAGCCCAGACCATCACACAAACCAACCTCCCTTCCTCCCTTCTATTGAGCAAGTCCAGCAGTATAATTAAGGACAAGTCGCACCTTGGCCACTCCCTCTTCTCCCCTCTCCCATCAGGCAAAAGGCATAGAAGTGTGAAAACGCACAACTCCAGATTCAGGGACAGTTTTTTTCCCAGCTGTTATCGGGCAACTGAATCATCCTAGCACAACCAGAGAGCAATGCAAAACTACTATCAACCTCTTTGGTGTCCCTCGGACTCTCCGTGATTGGACTTTGCTGGCCTTTCTTTGCACTAAACGTTATTCCCTTATCATGTATCTATATACTGTAAATGGATCGATTGCAATCCTGTATTATCTTTCTGCTGTCTGGTTAGAAGGCAACAAAAGCTTTTCACTGTACCTCGGTACATGTGACACTTAAATAAACTGTACTGAAGTTTAAATAAACTGTACTGAAACTGAACTGAACTGAAGAGCTCGAGCTCTGAATGAAGTTAGCACTAGTTAAGTTTACTGATTTACTCGGCTGTCCAGAATTTGGGAGTTATTAGCATCTAACATGCCCTAACAGGAAAAAAACGGCTATTTGTAATCTCTAAGTGAAGGAAAGAGAACCTCACACCAAAACCGAAGGTGCACAATTTCAAGAGCTGTGTAGTTATTAGCCAAAGGATTCTGCATCACTGAAGATTAAACAGTTTCAAATTGATCAGATATTCAAAACAAGCCCTTTGAGCCTGTTTCTGCTGCTCAATTAGATCATGACTTATCTGTACCTTACCTGCTTTGGTTTTAAATCTCAAGATCACTGTCTTACAAAATCCTATTATGCTCAGTTCTGAATTCTCAATCAGTCTAACCTGAACAGATTTTTAAGCAAGAGTCCTTCCAAAATGCCACAACTCTTTTGTGTGTGGACATTCTTATTGTACATAATTTGCTAATGTCCATGCTCAATGTAAAGGTTAATTCCCCTTGTTCTGGATTCTGCCAAAGGATATATCTCCTCCCATCAAATTAACCAAATCCTTTAATCATGTTAAATAGACTAATTGCATCTTCCTTTAGCTTACCATATTATGGGAATATGAGTTGGTCCATTTTCTCGTTAAATCATTCTTCATACAGAGACATCTTTAGAATGAGGACTAGACTAGTTTTGATAAAGAAAATAAGTGAGTAAGTTTATTGGCCAAGTATTCACATACAAGGAATATGCCTTGGTGCTCCGCCCATAAGTAACAACATGACATACAGTGACAGTTATGAATGACTCAGAAAACACTAAACATTAATAATAATAAAACATTAATGATAAAAAACCATTGATCAAGCATGTGAACCAACAAAATACGAGATCAAAGGGAGGCTACAGATTTTTGGCTGTTGAGTAGAGCAACTACTCGTGAATGAAAACTGTTTTTATGTCTTGCTGTGGCAGCTTTGACAGTCCGAACTCGCCTTCCGGAGGGAAGTGATTCAAAGAGTTTGTGGCCAGGGTGAGAGGGGTCAGGGATGATCTTGCCCGCTCGCTTCCTGGCCCTTGCAGTGTACAGTTCATCAATGGAAGGAAGGTTGCAGCCAATAACCTTCTCTGCTGATCGGACGATTCGCTGCAGCCTCCAGGTGTCGTGCTTGGTGGCTGAACCAAACCAGACCATGATGGAGAAGGTGAGAACAGGATCTACGATGGCCGTGTAGAATTGGACCATCATTGCCTGTGGCAGATTGTGCTTCCTCAGCTGCCTTAGGAAGTACATTCTCTGTTGTGCCTTTTTGACTGTGGAGTCGATGGTAGCCCCCCCCCCCCCCCCCCCCCCCCCCCCCCCCACCAGCGGGTGAGGCAACATCTATGGAGCGTTTCGGGTCGAGACATCTTAACCCAGAATAACTAAATCGCCTTCATACACTATATAGTGCAGGTTATTTTATAGGGAAATACAATAACTATTCCACAGTGTCCCACTAAAACACAATTCAATTATGAATGTATTGTTTGTGCTGAAATAGAAGACGTATTCACAAAAGATCAAACTTTTGTCCTAGAAATTATCTAAAAATGTTTTTGTTTTTTGGGAATATAATTAAGTATTCACTGGAAGAAACTAATTGTGTTTAATAACATAAGAATTAGAAAGCACAGAGCTTGCTCTGTCATTCAGTGATATCATGGCTGATATTTTACCTCAGCAACACTTTTCTGTATTAACTTTAACATCCATAAATCATTAAGGTCTCAGCAACTGAGCATACACAGCACTCTAACAGAGAGAATTCACTAACCCACTCAATAACTCACTACTATTTGGGTGAAGAAATGTCTGCTCGCCTCTGTCCTTGATGTTCACTGTCTTATTTGGAGGTTTATGATCCCTGGTGCTGGATATCTTATCCAGGGAAATGGAACTTCTCTGCATCCACTCTGTCAAGCCTCCAATAATTTTGTAAGTTTTAAAATAAATAATCTCTGATTCTTTTAAACTATCTTGGGTAAAAGGCAAATCTGCATAATGGATCTCTCCTCAATGAATAACCCTCCTCCAGTCCCTGGAATTAATCTGGTGAATCTGTATTGCACCTCCTTTATCGTAGATATATCCTTCCTTAAGTAAGGAGATCAGACTTAAGGCAATATCCCTGGTGCGGTCTCTCATATAATTACATTATGATGCCTTTACCTCGTATACATATTCACTTACAATAATTGCCAAAATTCAACCTGTCTTTTGATTTCCAAGTCAGACTTGTTAATTTGTAGTTATTTATGTACAAGGCCATTCAATCCCTTTGAACAATTTTCAATCTCATACCACTTAAACATTCTACCAAGGTGGGTAACTTTAGAATTTTCCACATCATATTTCACTTTCTACATCTCCTTGAAGCTTGTCTGCATCCTTCTCACAATCCAGACTGCCACCTCCTTTGAATCATCAGCAAATTGTAATATATTACACTTGGTCTTCCCATCCGGATGACTGATGTGGATTACAAACAGCTGGTATCCCAGTATTGATCCCAGTGGCACTCCATTAATCACAGCCTCACGACCTAAAAATGCCCATTTAATCCTAATCATTGTTTTCTCTCCGTTAACTAATCTTCATTCCATGTCACATTGTCATGTGCTATCTTATCAAAGGCCTCTTAAAAATCTAAATAAACCATATCCACTGGTTTACATTGAATTTCATTCATTATAACCTGAGAAACTCTTGACCGAATTGTTAAAGATGATATTTTTTTCATTAATCCATATTATTTCTGTCCCGTCTTAGTTTTGTAACAACACTGGAGCCAACTGATGTATATTTACTCCACAGCCTTTAGATTTAGGTTTATTTTTGTCACATGCATTGAGGTACAGTGAAAAGCTTTGTTTTACTGTACATGCTATCCATTCAGATCAGAAAATACTGTACATAAATACAATCAAGTGAAACTCAGGTGTAATAGATATAACAATGTGCAAGATACAGAGTGCAGAATATAATTCGCAGCAATGTAGCGCATCTGTTCCATAGACAAAGTCCAGTGTCCGCAAAGGTGCAGAGGTGAATCAGACAGTACTATAGCTTATGAGAGGAGTGTTCAGGAGCTTGATATCAGAGGGACAGAGCTGTTTCTGAGTCTAGTGGTGTGTGCTTTCAAGCTTCTGCACCTTCTGCCAGAAGGTAACAGGAAAAAGAAGGAATAACCAGGGTGGGACAAGTCTTTGATTAGGTTGCCTGATTTTGTGAGACAGCACAAAATGTAGATAGGGTCAATGGTGGGAAGCCCCTGTGTGATGGAATGGATTACATTTCCAATTTCTGCAATCTCTGGTGGCCTTGGCCAGTGATGTGATGCAACCTGACAATATACCTTCTATGGTGCATCTGGAGAACTGTGCAAGAGTTTCCTTCTACACCATACTCATAAGATATCTTCTAATTTGGCTTTTTCCTTTTAGGCCCCCTTTCAACTCTCCTTCAACTTTTTCATTGTCCATTACTCTCCATAGATTACAAATACTCTTCACTGAACAATTCCTCATCCATCAAAGAACAAAAACCGCAAATGTTGGAATACTGAAATATGAATATTAGAAGCTGGGGATATTAAAAATGTTGTGCATTATCTGTGGAGAGAAGAGCATAATTATTGTTTCTAATCAATAACCTTTCATTAAAGCCGCTGTCCCACTTAGGCGATTTTTGTTGGCGACTACAGGACTCTAGGCTGTCACCACATAGTGGCGGGGTGACGCCTGTATGGTCGTGAGTCGCCTCCTCAAGTCCCCTAAAGAATTGTAATGGTTTTCTGGTCACCGCTGGATTGTGAAATGTTCAAAACGTTTTGGCGATTGTGGGCTTGACGTAGCTTGACGTAGCTGGCCTTCTCCTGTCATAGGTGCTGTCGTAGGTTGCACCAGGATGAAGCAGGTTGTCGCCAGGTTATGTAGGTTGTTACCGGTGCTGACTTCGGTGAATTCCATTGACGACTACCTATGTCAACCTACATCATCCGGCAACAGGTACCGGCGACTGAATTGTCTTCAGTTGTCGCCGACAGGTTCGTTGCTTGCCATAGCTTTTCACGGGTGGACATAGGTTGACTTTGATTGTCGCAGGTTGTCGCCTGTGTGGTCGTAGGTTGTCGTAGATGTGATCGTAGGTGAACATCATAATGGGTCGCCGGTTGTCGGTAGCTTGCCGTCGACTAGTTGGTAGCTTGCCGTAGCTTGTCGTAGGCATTGTCGTAGGTGGGGTCCAGACGCCGCTGTTTTGGCGACCTGCTACGATCGTCACGGTCACCGGCAGTCGCCGAAAAAACGCCTAAGTGGGACGGGCCCTGAATGCTGAACAACAGAGGAAAAATGAATATGTTTTGAATTGCAGAGGGAATAACTGACAGAATGGAGACCAAGGTTGTCTAGGTATTACAAATACTTTGGTGGCAAATAGAAAATAATGACTAATGCTCGTTAATCATAGCTGTTCTGTCTAATGGATCAAAACACCAGGAGGTGTGTGAGGGAAATAGAGAGAAATAAATAAAACAATGTTGGAATTGGGAGATGTAGCATACCATACATGTTGGAAATCTGAAGTATACTGGAAGTACTTAACTTTCTCAACAGATCTGGTAGCATCTGTAGAAAGGAACGACTGACCTGGTTCTGACAGAAACAGGAAAGACTGATTATCTGAAATTGTTGGATTCATTATTGAGTCATGAGGGTTTCAATATGTTACCTTCAAAGATATGTGGCACCACCAGACACATCTTCCCCTCAGTTACTGTATATTCTTAGAGAAAGAATCATACAGCTTGGAAAGATGCCCATTTGCACCAGTTGCACCTGCCTGCATTTGGCCCGTCTCTCTCTGAACCTTTTCTATCCATGCGTATATTTGTTCACATTCCCAGAGAACTTTACAGGTCATTAACCATCCTTGGATGTGGCAACCACCACATTCATTGATTCAAACTAAAAATATGGTCCATTCTTCCATCCTGGGACAGTTTTAACTACCACACCAAGAATCCAGAATTCCTCTTGCTCTTCCAGCAATTTACTTGCATTTCTTCCAATGTGTGGTATTTACAAAATTGTGCTCACGATATAGTCTCTTCTATTTTGGAAAACCAAAGGCACATTGAATAGCACTTTGCAGAGAGTCCCACTGTTCAATCCATATGATGACCTTAAGCTTTCAATGTTATATCTTGCGCTTTTCAATGTTATATCTCACGTTGAACCCTTTATCCTTTATCTGTGCACTGTGGATGGCTTGATTGTATGGCTTGATTGTATTCAAGTAGAGTTTCTTTTACTAGATAGCATGCAAATAAAAGCTTTTCCCCGTACCTCGACACACGTGACAATTATAAGCTAAACTAAACTAATCTCCAGTTGAATTGTCTAATTTTAGGCAACATCTACAAACACCTCCCTCCCCCTCCCCTCTCCTTCCCCTCTCCTTCCCCTCCCCACTCCCCCCTTCCCTCCGCTAACAGTCTGTTCACCAATTCCACTGTTTGCAATGATGTATTCCTCTTGTGCTCACACAGTCTTTAGTCAACAATCGGCCTATCAGGGAAAGTCCTTGTCTGTTGTCAGCCCCAATTTGTCCAGTTTTTTTTCTTGCTTCCAGCCCCCCACCCCTTCCAACCCCAACTCAATCAGTCTGAAGAAGGGTCCCAACCTGAAGCATCATCTTTCCATTTTCTCCAGAGATGCTGCCTGACCCGCTGTTACTCCAGCATTTTGTTCAATCTTTGGTATAAACCAGTATTTGCAGTCCTTTTTATTACAATTAAACTTCCAGTTGCCTGTGCTTTCAATATTTCATCTTACTCCCACTGTAATCAGTTTGGATTTGACCACCTGCACAGTTCATATGAAGACAAATGTAAGCTCAAGAAGTGGAAGGGTCTCGACCCGAAACGTCACTCATTCCTTCTCTCCAGAGATGCTGCCTGTCCCACTGAGTTACTCCAGTATTTTGTGTCTATCTTCAGCTTAAGTTCAGTTTTCAAGAGAGAGTTAGATTTAGCTCTTGGGGCTAAAGTAATCAAGGGTTATGGGGAAAATGCAGGAACAGGGTACTGATTTTGGATGATCAGCCATGTTCATATTGAATGGCAATGCTGGCTCGAAGAACCGAGGCCAACCCCTGCACCTATTTTCTATGTTTCTACGCTAGCATCTGCAGTTCCTTCCTACACATGTGACAACCTATCTTCAGTTCATACATATTGCAGGCTTCCCTTCAGTCATCTCATTATTCATGTGTCGGTGTATTTCATTTATTATCCTCCAATCTTTATCCAGGCATTTTTCAATAATTTATAAATTTCGATAGCCGCCTTTGCGAGCTTAGTCCTGGATTTATTCCGGCTCGTTCATTATTGTCAAGATTTTATTCAGAAGCTCCTGCTCAGCAATCATCCTTATTTCAGTTAAACACAAAACCCAATCAAAATAAAATGTTTAGTTTAGTTTATGGTCAAGTGTACCGAGGTCCAGTGAAAAGCTTTTGTTGCATGCTATCCAGTCAGCAGAAAGACAATACATGATTATGATCGATCTATTTACAGAGTATTGATACATGCAGGCATGGAAATCGCTATCAAAATATGGAGGGGACACAATTTGTTGGGAGGCCCACACACACACACACACACACACACACACACACACACACACACACACACACACACACACACACACACACACACACACACACACACGGCTTCGGAGGCTCAATCCAGCGCTAAATGCAGCTCAACTCTGCCTGTCTCGCCGGGGTAACTGACGGGACACCTATGCTGCTTCTCCGCACTGGCCATATTTCCCGCAAGCCCAGGCAGGTTAACCCTGGCCGCCCCCCGGGTTTTCCACCCCTGGATACATGATAAGGGAATAACATTTAGTGCAAGGTAAAAGGCCAGCAAAGTCCGATCAAGGATAGTCCGAGGGTCACCAATGAGGTAGATAGTAGTTCAGAATTGCTCTCTGGTTGTGGTGGTTGTTATTCAGTTGCCTGATAACAGCTGGGAAGAAACTTCTCCTGAATCTGGAGGTGTGCGTTTTCTTGATGGGAGAAGAGGGAGTGGCTGTTAGTTGCCCACCGATTAAATGAGGAAGTGAATTATCCTGAGGAGATTGATTTATTTTTGAAATATTCACTTTTCACACAACCAAAACACACCAATTTTTGAAATTTTCAATACCCTTCATGGATAAGGTTATGTTTTTGAGATCTTGTTTGAAAATTGTTTTATTCTATTTGAATTTATAGGTTAAAATGAGCAGTGATCAAGATAGTTGTATTCATAATCCTTTCAGAAGTTCTCAAAAACCTTACACATATTGTAAACATCTAAAGTGCAATCAGCCAAAGCTCCCACAAACAATGATCTGATAATGACCATCTACAGAAGTGTTAGGTGAGAGATAAATATTATTAGGTCACCATGGAGAAGAAACCTGTTTTAAAATAATTCCATGGTATGTTTTACAACCAACGTAAAGAGCAGAAGGACCATCGTTTAACATCTCATGGGAAAGATGGTATCTCTGACAAGGCCTAACTTTTCCCATTGTTTAGTATCAGCCTTAATGTTTCTGCCCAGTTGTTTGGACCTGCACATGAACTGGGAACTCACTAACACAGAATTATGTAGGAAGGAACTGCCAATGCTGGTTTACACTGAAGATAGACACAAAATGCTGGAGTAACTCAGTGGGACAGGCAGCATCTCTGGATAGAAGGAATGGGTGACGTTTCTGGTCAAGTCCCTTCTTCAGCTGAGTTTAGCTTAGTTTTAGTTTAGAGATACAGCGAGGAAACAGGCCCTTCAGCCCACCTAGTCCGCACCGTCCAGCGATCCCTGCACACTAACACTATCCAACACACATTAGGGACCATTTTACACTTATTCCAAGCCAATTAACCTACAAACCTGTACATATTTGGAGTGTAGGAGGAAACCAAACATCTCAGAGAAAACCCACATGGTCCAGGGGCGAACGTACAAACTACATGCTGACAGCACCCGTTGTTGGGATCGAACCCGGGTCTCTGGCGCTGCAAGTGCTATAAGGCAGTGAAACTACCGCTGCACCACCATTGCCGCCCAACCAACATTTTGTGTCTATCTATTCATTCATTCATCATTGTTGAAAACATTAGTGATGCAGTGGTGCTGGACGCACCACACATCTGTCCTCCAGTTCTTGCAGACTTCTGCTGCTGGCAGTATAGCATTTTGGTGTGTGTGCTTTACCATCATTCCTTACAATGCGATGTATGACAGTGATCGCAACTTCTACTGAAGTGTGGATGGCCGTTGGCTCGCTAGAAGCTAATCTGCCCTTTGACAGGTCTTGCTTTTGGTCCTGCTGGGGGTCCACAGCCCCCTCCTCACCTGGCAAACCAGGTGGGGGAGACAGTTTAATCGCCACCTATCCTACCATGAAGCAGGTAGCACGGGATTACATGGTACATATGGCAGGGGGGAACACTACCGACCTAATTCACATAACTCAGAATTATGTGACTGCTGAGCCTCATTTGGTAACATTTAATGTCAAAGAGTATCAAATTATCTAGCTGACTCTTCAGATAAGTTAAGGAGTTTAATTAATTTTATTACTTTTATAGATCTGACCTTTCAGGAAACGCCATTCCATTCTTTCTGTCTTGATGATGAATTTCTGAAAAACTAGAAATATACGAAGTACAAAGCAGTGGAAAGTATTTTGTGTCAAACATTAATTACTGTAACAGGTTGGATGTACAACAATGCTCTGCTACATGGCTTTCTGGGGAAAACATGTTGAGAATGCAAATGATGATAAATGTGTGTCCACCTGCTTATCTTCCTTTGTGTGTTTATGCAAAACTGCGATAAATCTTTCACTCACAGAGCCAAGCCTAATAGTTAATCGGCAAATCTCGGAAGAGCCGAGAAATTCAAACACTTTGGAAAACTGCACCATTTTGATTCAGTGTCACTCCCACCTGAAACTAATGGATGCATCGCATGAGTTGATTGTAATGTGTAATTAATGTCAATTATACTGCTTTACTAATTCCCCTCATTTGCAGGGAGTTATTGCAGGAGACCTGTGTACCATCTGGATCTAACTGGTGCTGATTGGCTACATGTGCATGTTTATTAGGAGAAAGTAGCTTTCTCCTCATTGCTGAATCTATTCCAATATATTGGGTTTTCACAGTAGTAATATAAAAAACAATTATAGGAGCAGGCTAGGTCATGAAGGCTAGGCGATGGGTGGATGTATACTTGGCAATTTTTAGGTAAAATTAAAGTGGAGACACAACAGACTGCAGATGCTGGTCAAAATCAAACTGCTTGATGACCTTGATGGGTAAAGCAGCATCTGTGGAGGGAAAGAGATGAGTGATGTTTTGTGTTGAGACCCAACAGATGGATTAGTAGTACACTGGGGAAGCAACCAGTGTAAAGAGGTGAGAAGAGGGGTGCTGAGTCAGTGGCTGGCAGGTGAAGAAGGGTCTCCACCCGAAACGTCACCCATTCCTTCTCTCCAGAGATGCTGCCTGTCCCACTTATTTGCTTCAGCAATTTGTGTCTATTTCTGGTGATAGGTGGAACTAATGAGGAGGGAGATGATGGGCAAATGGGTTTGGGGGGAGATGAGCAGGAGGAGAGGTGGGGTCAGGAGACAGGAGTTTATAGGTGATCAGTAGACAGATAAGAAAAGAGAAAGATATAAAGTGGTATTGTCAGAGATCCCTAATCAAAGACATATCTCGTCTGCATCCTCTCCAAATCTTTTTTGTTTTTCTCAAGTTCGGCTTTTATTAAGAACTTATGTTTTATAAAGATTCATCACTTTGTAGCGCATGCACTCTTGGCTCAAGCTCTCTCAAATCTTTCGAACTGTTTTAACTTGCTCTGCCACCATCAATGACTTGTGCACATATATCTTCTGTTCTCAAACACTCTTTAGGATTTTGCCCTCTACTTTCTATTGCCTTTTCTAATTCTTTCTACAAAAATATAACACTTCACATTTTGCAGTATTAATTTCCAGCTAAACCACCTAACTCCACGTCCTGTCAGTCTCTCTACAATTGCTTGCTCTTGCCCTGTTTATTATTGCTCTTCTCACAGTTCAGGATGTCATATTCACGGACCTTGACGATGTTTGTCCTCTGCATTTTTCGAAATTGGGCACCGTATTCCTGATGCTAGGCTATTAATATATATTACGGAGAACCGCAGTTTCAGTACTGATCTCTGGGGAATTGTACTGAACACTTCCTCTGGTTTAAAAGCAAACTTTCACCACCATTCTGTTTCCTTTCATTTGTCCAGTTTTCTATCCATATTATGACTGTTTTTTCCCAGTGGCGTCAGTTTTGATGAGTTGCTTATTCTGTGGCATCTTAGCACGCATTCATATTTCTTGCATGCACTCCAATTCTCTCATCTGCTACTTCATCAAACAATTCATTCATTTGTTAGAAAATAACTTCCTTACTAAGTTTATGTGGCCTTTCTTTTAATCAACACCCATTTTTGTTCAAAGTGACTGCTATTTCTGATCTTGGCTGTTTTTAGACATTTTCCCTGCATTTGGGTGTGCAGTTACTGGATTTATCTCAGCTTTTTAAACACATGTGAAATATATTTATACTTTTCAAGTCTCAACACTTAAATCTATAGATGTTTGGAAGACATGGCTAAGGTCTGAAGAATGGTCCCAAATCAAAACGTCATGTTCTCCAGAGATGCTGCCTGACCCACTGAGTTACTCCAGAACTTTGTGTGTTTTTGTTGTAAGCCCGCATCTGCAGTTCCTTGTTTTTATTTCTTTTGCCCTCCTTACTTCCCTGGACAACCTGGGATGGATTCCATCTGAGTGAGTAATCCAATCTTTATAGTACAATTAAACCTTGAGTTTCTGTTTTTTTTTTATTGTTCTAGGATATCCCTTCTCTGTCCAGCACTGCAATCTTCTCTTGAATAAATGCTGCCACTCCCTTTCTTCCTTGCCCCATCTGTCCTGTGCAGTTTGTATCTTGGGATATTTCCTCCCTTTGATTTATGCAGGTCTTTGTTATTGCCACAACATCATAATCCCATGTGGTCAATTACACCAACAACCTAACAACATTGTTTAATATGTTACTTGTGTTTACGTATTTGCTCTATAAAGCTTTGATAAAACTCCTTGCACTCTCTTAGTCTTATACAGCCTGTTTCTTGTTCGGGTATTGTTTAACGCTGGCAATTTTATTTTATTTGTAAAGTATCACCATCCAGTGCTCATCCCCCTGCCCGATCTGTTGAAACTTTCCCAAAGGGACATGGACTCCAGCTGTATATTGGGGAAGTACACATCAGCGTGTGCTGGCAAAGGCCTCAAATTCTGTTGGCATGCAGGCTGAGTACTCAAAGAGAATGCTTAGACTGCTGCTATGCAAGATCAAAGTGTTTCCTTTGGTGCCTATTTTCCAGTGTTCAAAGGAGCTTTGAAGATGTCACAGTCCTTTCAACAGATTACCCATAAAGTACTATGTGTCACTCTCTGATTTAACAATAGCATTCATGGTCCCAATTGTTACCATTCTACAATGTGCTTGCTATGGCATTTTACGGATTGCTGATGCTATTGGTGAGGTGGTATCTACTGAAGGTGGGCCATTTTAGTCCACAGTGTCTAAGGTCATCCTTCATAGCCACCAGCAAGCTCCTCCACTGTAAATCAACACTGTTAGCTGAGCAACATTTTTGAGGAAGCAATTATAAATCTAATAATGTGTAGGAAGTAGCTGCAGATGCTGATTTGCACCGAAGATAGACACAAAATGCTGGAGTAATTTAGCGGGCAGGCAGCATCTCTGGAGAGAAGGAAAAGGTGACATTTTGGGGTCGAGACCCTTCTTCAGACTGAGTCAGGGGAGGGGGAGACTAGAGATATGGAAGGGTAGAGTGAAAACAACAGTTCAAAGCAGATGATGATCAAGGAAGTGTGGAATGGTTCATTGTTAGCTGAGGGGAAGGTGACAACAAGGCATTCAATCAGTAAAATTAATCAGGAGGACTAGTTGGAGGACTATGGTGGGGGAGGAAGAGGGAGGGAAAGCAAGGCTTACGTGAAGTTACTTGTAGTTACTTGAAGTTCCCTAGTCTCTCTCGCCCCTAACTCTCCCATTCCTTCTCTCCTATAAGTGTAGTAGGACAGATGAATGTACATGGAATGCGGGCACTAAGGATTAGCTTAAAGGTCAATGATTGTATGATTTGGGGATTTTATTTGTCTATAAAAGCTAAGCTTACGTCTTGCTTTATTATTGACAAGTGTACCAAGGTGCTGTGAAAAGCTTTCATTTGCATGCTATCCAAACAAATCAGACAATACCATACATACATACAATCAAGCCAATCTCAAGTACATTAGCTAAGTAAAGGGAAGATACAGAGTGCAGAACATAGTTCTCAACAGTGTAGTGCACCAGTTTCATAGATAAAGTTTAATGTTTTCAATGGGGTAGAGATGAATTAGATTGTATTCTTGGTTATGGAAGCCTGAAGCCTGATAAAAGCTGTTCATAAGTCTGATAGGAACTGCAAACTTTTGTATATTCTGGCTGATGGGAATGGAGAGAAGAAGAAATGACCAGGGTGGGGACGAGTCTTTAATTATATGATGCTTTTCTGAAACAGCCTGGTGTAGATGAAATCAATAATGGGGAGTCTGTTCTGTGTGATCGACTGGACTACATCTACAATTCTCTGCAATTTCCAGCAGTCTTGGACAGAGTGCCTGCTCAAACCAAGCTGTGATGCAACCTGACAATATGCTCTCTATGGTGCATCTGTAGAAATTTGTAAGAGTAATTCGAAGCTGAATTTCCTCAGTCTCCTGAGGCAGTAGAGGCATTGTTCTGCCTTCTTAGATGTTGCCTCTACAGTATATGGGCTGGTTCTCAACGAATTGTTGGTAATATATACGCCAAGGAACTTGAAGATCTACAACCATTTCCACTTTGGCACCATTAATGCTGACCAGTGCATATACCTCACCCATGTTTTCTGGCTGTGCGATGGCCATAGAGGTTTCTTGTACCACTTGGGTTCATTTGAATTGAACACTGCAGACGTATAGCGTTTAGCATGTGGATCTGGTTGATTCTTCCTTTTATCAATCCCCCTTAAATAGCTCTGAGATAATGAGCCCCATGAAGGTGTAAAAATAGAATATATTGGTGATACTCAGGAGATGGGACAACAGCTGTGTGAAGAGAAACAGCATGTGCAGCTTTTATTTTTTTTAGATATCGAGAGTATGTTTCTGGGATCTATCTATTTAGGTTTATCTCTTTTCTAAATCTCTCAAAGCATAATGGCATCACCAGCAGGTCAGCATATTCTTCCTGGTTCTGTCCCCACTGCCTTTTGTTGATATGGGGCAGCATGGAATTGATCATATAATGACATAGATTGACCTTTGGATCAATTTCTGCCATCCAGGGAACAACCTCGTGAATCTCATTTAAAATATTAGATATAGAAGTCTTTTTTGGAATAAAAGGACCATGTGGGCTTTGTGTGTACAAGCAATAAGATATGTTGATGGTCACAAATTATTTGCATGGACATGGCATGATAGCCCTCTCTACTTCAAAATGGCTCAGATTTTGTATGTTATGTTGGTCGGGATTATTATTCACCTGGACTTTTAGGAATCATATTTTTCTGGATAAATTAGCTTGCCTACATCAGCGACTGCTTACTTCTCTGGCAGAAATAGTTTCACCTCTTTCTCATTAGAAGTCACTGAGTTATCATGAATGCTGCAACCTGTGAAATGTGACATCCCTCAGCCATTGCTGTCTATAACAGGAAACCAGGCTCTGTGGCCACCATCATCTTCACCTCCACATGTTGGGAGTGGGACGGAGTGGTGACAGGTTGGGATGGGGATGGGGGTGGGGATTTGGTGGGTTCCTTAATGCACTTCAGACCTTGTTTCCTGTGTGCAGCTCACACTGTTAAGTGTAGAAATGAATGCAGCCCAATTTGACAGGGCAGGTATCAAAACAGCATTGCTTGATGATTTACACTATTACTGTGCATACTGAATACTCCTGAATGTACAAATGGAACACCTGGAACCATGCAATTTAAAGTGCAGGTACAGCACTGAAAAGTTGTCATTTTGATTTACAATTGAAATGGTGCACAAGTTGGAAGATTTTTTGACTGCTGATTTTAATTAATCTTTTTTAACATGGATAAGTCAATTTAAAAAAAGATAGACAACACTTTTATGTGGGGTTACATGCCCATAGCCTCCCAAAGAGGTTCTTAACCAATAAATTACATTTGAAGCCTGATCATTGTGTACTAGGCAAACATAGCAGTTAAATTGCTCACAGCAAGTTACTACAAACAGCAATTAATAAGTAAGTAGAAAATCTGTTACTGTGGCATTGGTTAAGGTATATATGTTGGCCTGGATACAGGGAGAACTCCCCTGGCACAGCTTTGATTGCGATACCATATATTATGCTAGGAAAAGGGCAGGAAAGTGAATAGCCATATGTCAGATGGTTTATTAATTTTGCCTGTGAAAATAATAAGGTTCCACTACATTACATGGAGATGATTGCTCTTCCTCACTTAGAGCCAAGGTGAAGAAAATAAATGTGACGTTTAGCCACATACAGCAATATGATAAATGTATTGAAAGGGAGCTGAATTTTCCTCTTGTTGGTTTAGTAAGGCAAGGGGAATGTGACCCAAGGCTGCAGTAGTTCATTAACGTTTTCTTCAAGGGCCTTAGTAAAACATATGGGGTGGGTTTGGAATGGTTATGTCACTTCTAATGGTGTTCCTACCACAGGAAGATCTGTTTTCTGGTAATTGACAGTTTGAACCTCTTGATGAGCAATAGTTTTGTGGGAATGAGATCAGATGGGACTAGCGTGCCAGATTTTCTCATGGATAATATTGGAGCCAAAAGAGAAAAACACTTCTGCATCGAGGACAGAAAGTCTAATAAAAATGGTTCATACTGCTTTGTGAGTATAGCAGAATTCCTGAGTGCTACTCCAGAACTCCACAAATTGGCTCAATGACAGGCTGGCAGTATAAATCAAGACAACATTGTTAATTCCGCATCCTTCAATATCCAATGCCTTTAATTACAGATACAGAATGCTGGAGCAACTCAGGGGAACAGGCAGCATCTCTGGAGAAAAGGAATAGGTGACGTTTCAGATTGAGACCTCTCTTCAGACTGAGGGTCATGGGGGAGAGAGACTAGAGGTATGAAAAGGTGCAGAACAAATTAAATCCGACAGCGATGACCCAGTAAAGGTAGAGCCCACAATGGTTATTTGCTGGCTGTGGAAGAGAGCTGAAAATAAGAGCGGTGAAACCTCTCAACCTCCGCAATAGGAAAACCATCAAATTGGACAACCTCCGCAATAGGTAAACCATCTTATGAAATGGATAATGCCTCAAAAACATTTTAATCAATGCATGTTGATTTCTTTCTTTCTATCTTGCTTTCTGCAAGGGTTTGCTTTTTGTCTTCAAGAATGTTATTTCAGTCAAAGCGACCATGCATCTAAACATATATTCATCCAGGTCATTTCTAACTAATGGCAGGAAAATATAGTACTTCAATAGTATGTTTGATGAAAACTACCGAAGAAAAATATTAGAAACTGTAAACACTGTAAACGTCCACCAGGTTCGGAAGCATCTGTAAATAGAGAAAGAGGTTATGTTTCAAGTCAGATAATCTTCAACAGAACTACAAAATGTAGTACACAATTTAGCTTTCAGTAGGGGAGGAGGATGGATGGAATAAAAAAAATAATTCTTATAGAGGGAGATCAAATGTTAATGTGATTGGAAAGTTGGAATTGGATTATTTTTCTTTGTCTCTGTTACATATTGCTAATCACAAGGCTACAGGACTTGCCCAGCAGTATAAACTATACCATACTATAGAACTGGGTTGCACAGTGGCACAGTCATACAGTTACTGCCTTACAGCACCAGAGACATGGGTTCGATCCTGACCTCGGGTGCTGCCCATATTGTGTAGGATAGAACTAGTGTATGAGTCATTGCTGGTCAACTCAGTGGGCCGAACGGCCTGTTGCCATGTGTTAAACTAAACTAAAACTAAACCAAACTAAACCAAGTTAAAATACGAATGGATGACTGGCAGAAATTGCCAGATCTGATAAGACAGAAAGCAAGTCATCAAATAGAATGTATAACTGAGAAAAGCACAGCATAGGAACAGGCCTTTCAACCATCAATATCTGTGCTGAACATGATGCCAAAATAAACTAATCTCATCTGCCTGCACATGATCCATATCCTTCCACTCCCTGTAAATCCATGTGCCAAATGTTGCAGAATATCTCATCATCAGAGCAAATACACCAGAGACTGAGGACTTGGGAGAATAGATTTGTGCTTACAGGAGGAAGTGTGTGGGAGGAATTGGAATCAAGAAGCTGTGAGAGTCTGTGGGCTTGTAATGGATGTTTCTGTCTAACCTATCCCCTGAGATAGAGAAATCCAGAAAACAAGGAAAAGGGGGAATGAACCATGTGAAAACGGGGTGGAAATTGACAGCAACAATTATGACATGTTCATGGTCTGCATTGGTGTAGGAAGCAATGCTAATCCAGTTGCAAATATACAGGTAAAATAATTGAGGAAGGGACCTAAAATAAAGACTGTTGTGGATATAAAAGACAGGTGTAGATTGGAGATCATGCCACTGCTCTTTTTACCTGGAAAAAGTGAATGGAGTTGAATCATTTGTTCAATGTGAGGATAGATTCAGCCGGGTGAATATTTTTTGTCAGTGGAGAGGAACTGGTTGGGCCTCTACTTGAAGAAAGTAATGGAAGTGCTGAGGGAATGGTGAAGATAAATCAACTGCGACCAGGAAATTAGAAGCTGTTGAAGAGGAAATCCAAAATGTTATTGATGTAAGTGGGAAGTCACTGAACCCAGATGGAAAGGTTGGAAGCATGAAAGGAAGAATTAAACTCAGTGAGGCAAGAGCAGGCTGAAAGATGGGCAGTCCTGTGCGTGGAACTTGAACAGTAGTTAGAAGTGGGCTGCGCTGGGCTGGGGGGCTACAATGTTCAAATCTGTGGAAGGAAGATCTCCTAAAGATATGATGTAAAGCAAAAGATGGTGGAAACTATTTGTTCATAGATTAGTTATAAGATTGATAAAGGCAGTAATGGTGGCATGGTTTCTGATAGCCTGTTAAATTCTTAGCATATTGGCCGCTGAAGAATGTTCACCCGACGCCGATGATCCAGCTTCGCGGCAGAGGGCCTGAGAACATCGAGTTGGCTGAAGAGGCCACATATAGACCCCGACCTCGGGTGGATTATGAGGGGGAGAACTGGATATTTTTAGTGCCTTCCCTTACAGTGAATTCTGCTGTGGGGGGACGTTTCATGTTGATTTCTATAGTGTACTGTTCTGTGTCTTTTTTTCTTTTTTCTCTTTTTTGTTTTGTATGGATATATTGACATTTGGTCTGTTCTATTAATTTAATCAAACTCTGTAAAGCACTTTGGTTCAAATACTGGTTTTGTTGAAAAGTGCTATATAAATAAAGATTATTATTATTATTATTATTATATTATGTCTTGAAGAAAATATAACTCCTGTTTTTTTTTCATATCATTTTATGAGTGTGACAAGGAAAGCCATTTGGGCACTTTAAGATCAAAGTGAACTGACGTGTCAATTGAGTTTGAAAGTGATTGGACCTCGTTGGCAACTCCAAGTTGATTAATTTATTCCAGTGCTCATTCAGAGAGGCATGAAAGAGAGGAGGTTGTTAGGGAGTCAAAGGAGGTGATATTTGATGGATGCATTAAATACCATCGAATGATCTGAATGTGGAATGAAAAGACCATTCCTCATACGAAGATAGACACAAAAAGCTGGAGTAACTCAGCGGGACAGGCAGCATCTCTGGAGAGAAGGAATGTGTCGAGACTGAAGAAGGGTCTCAACACGACACTTCACTCATTCCTTCTCTCCAGAGAGATGCTGCCTCATACGAATGTTGAGACATAATCTCTCATTGAGAAATCTGGTCTTTGAAGACCATGAAAGTGGAAGCAAGTGATGAGCCTGCAATGAATCAGAGTGTTGTTTTCACCACTCTCTGTAGGTTTAGGTGATCAAGAGCAGAGCAATTTCTACACCAAGCTGAGATGCATCCAGGCAGAATCGTTTCTACAAAGCATATGAAGAACTACGAGGGAACGCTTGTGGATGTAATACGCTGATGCACTTTCTTGATCACCACGTCACTGTGAAGGTGGTGAGATGAAGGCTAGGGACATGAAGCTTTCAATCATCTCTACGCCAGCTCCATTGATGAGGACAGAGTTGTATTCACCCCCTTGCTTCCTTAGAATTGCTACCAACTCTTTTGTGTAGCTCTCATTAAGCACTCACTTGTCGTCACGATACCAGGATGCAAGATTCCCGGTCTCTTTCCTGTGCTTTGTCTCATCTTTATTGTTGATCCAGCCAATGTCAGTGGCCGATGGCATCAGCAAACTTAAGGATGTGTGTTGGCATTGTACAAGGGTGTGTGTGTGTGTGGGGGGGGGGGTGTGTGGGTGTGTGTAGGTAGAGCAAGGGATTGAACGTTCAACCTCAGAGAGTATTGAGGGGGAGGATGGAGGAAATATTCTGACCAATTCTAATTAATTGAGGCCGGTAGTTATGAGGTCCAGAAGCCCAAGGCTAAGGATCAGAGGTTTAAGGATGATTTTCTTCAGTTTTATGGTATTGAAAGCTGAGCTGTAGTCAATGAATTGCATCCTGACAAAGATTGCCTTATTGTCAAGATGACCCAAAATGGAATTCTGCGCAAGAGAGAGATGGCATCCTCTGTAGAGGATTCTAATTTTCTTAGGAACTGAAATGATGGAGATTTCCTAGCAGTAGATGGGGACTCTAGGCTCTAGACTGCTGAAGTGAGAAGTTGAAAATATCAGTGTAAACAGTGCAATCCACTGTTCCAGATTTGGTCTCCCGTATTCGGCGATACCAAGCATAAGCTAGGCGATCGTTTTGCTGAACACCTCCACTCGGTCCGTCTAAACCTACCTGATTTCCCGGTTCCTCAAAACTTTAACTCCCCCTCCCATTCCCACACTGACCTTTCTGTCCTGAGCCTCCTCCATTGTCAGAGGCCCAGTGCAAATTGGAGGAACAGCACCTCATGTTTCGCTTGGGTAGCTTACACCCCAGCGGTATGACCATTGACTTCTCTAACTTCAAGAAGCCCTTGCTTTCCCACTCTCTCTCTCCATCCCCTCCCCATTCCCAGTTCTCCCACCAATCTTACTGTCTCCGACTACATTCTATCTCTTTACCGCCCACTCCCCTGACTTCAGTCTGAAGAGGGGTCTCAACCCGAAACGTCACCTATTCCTTCTCTCCAGAGATGCTGCCGGGTCCGCTGAGTTACTCCAGCATTTTGCGTCTACCTTCAATGTAGACAATGTCAATTGGTGCATGATTTCAGAAGGCATCCAGGGATTCCACATAAGTTGGCTGCTTTCTGAGAGCTTATTCTCTGGAAATTTGACTTCTGCCATTGAGGTTTATGGGACAAAGCGAGCCAGAGAAGGCGGGATGAGCTAAGATAGAACTTTGTTTGCTTGTTCGTCTTGATTTGTTTGCCTTTGTTTGCCTTGATTTCAGCTTGTAGCTCATGATGGTATATCCTTGGCATCTACTTGAATGAATTGAGCCTCGTATTTATCCTTGTGGCACAGGTTAGTGATGGGCTACTACAGAATAGCCCCTTTAATATTATTTAGCTATCTACATACCCATTTCACTAATAATGCCCACCTCCATGGGTTATCTTTATATTTTAAACCATACTCATTATCTTCTGCCCCTTTGGAATGTGGGATGAATATTTAGTACAGAAAACCCATACGGTCACAGGAGAACTACAAACTCCTACAGAGAGCACCCCAGGATTGAACCTGAACCTCTGATCGACATAATAATAGCTGCACACCATGTTATTGACTATTCATGGAAACAATATTCTTCAATATGGCATTTACTGTGTAACTCCTTATAGTCCGTCCTTTCACCCTTTTTTTATTTTTATTTTTAGCTCAGAGAGTCTTCTTTTATGGGGGGGAGGGGAGGGGGGAAACATGGAAATCCCAGTCCTACCTGGTCCAAGTATCCTACAAACCTGCATGTCTTTGGAATGTGGGATGAATCTGTAGTAGCCGGAGAAAACCCATACGGTCACAGGGAGAACATACAAACTCCTACAGAGAGCACCCAAAATCAGGATTGAACCTGAACTTCTGATGCTGTAAGGCAGCAACTCTACCTCCATGCCACTGTGCTGCACTTAGATGTTATATTGCTTTCAACTCTATGTTAACTCTATTTTGTAGGGGAATTATAAAATGGAAATTGTTCCAATATTCTTCAATCAATGAATTTCGATAGCTCTGCTTACTTTCTGAATTGGCTTTTGTATTTCCCCCACAACACTTCTTTTAAAATGGCAATGTCCTTAAACATTTCTTCATTATGATGGTGGGGGTGAGGGAACAAACTCATAATTGTTCGTAATCAATGGTATTCAGTGGAGTGGTCTGTTACTAAAAATTTCAAAAGGTGGTGAAAATTGCTTGCAGGCTGTTGGGAAAAGCAATGGGGATGGGGCCACAGATGCTGCCATTTCCCAGAGAATGGCTCAGACTTTGATTCCCTAAGGTCTTAGTGATTTTTGCTCTACTGAGAACTTTATAAATAAGCCTGGCACATCTCATTGCTTCATATGAGAGAAGCTGACACCCTGTGTAAAGACAAGGGAAAGACACTCGGAGCCATGTGCTTCAAGGACAATTATTACTTTGAGACAAAACCAACCTCAAGTTCTCAGCTCCACTGACTTCCCATTGACTTCAATGGAAATGAGGATTACATTTTAAATCACTTTATCGCCTGTTTTATATTATTACAGTCAAATGTACAAACCATGGACTCAAATTACTCATAAACTAGAAATGTTCTTTTGCTTTTAAGTTCATTTAAATTGGATTAGTACTTGGCGTGGGTTAACAACAACATTTAGTACAAACGGCATCATTATTCCACATCCTTCTTGCTGATATTAAATGAGTTACCCTCACATTTTAAAGGACATTTTTTTTCCCCCAATCCCATACCGAGGCCAAAAAGCAAATGTAAATGTAACAATAGTTAGTATTTAGTTTAGATATAAAGCACGGAAACAGGCTCTTCGGCCACTCAGTCCGCACCGACCAGTCATCCCCGCATACTAACACTGATCTACACTCGTTAGGGACATTTACATTGATACCAAGCCAATTAATGTACAAACTTGTTCGTCTTTAAGCCCCTGTCCCACTGTACGAGGTAATTCATGAGTTCTCCCGAGTTTTCCCCTGATTCAAACTTGGAGAATGTCCGTAGCGGATCCGTAGGAGTTTGTGGATGTCTTGTAGCGGCTCGTAATGCTAACGGTAGGTATAAAAAGTAGCAGTTTTTTTCATCACGAGTATTTTTTAACGTGAACATTTTTTTACAGGGATGAAAAAACGTCACGAGTCACCGGATATCTCGAGTACCTACCGTTAGCATTACGAGCCGCTACAAACTCCTATGGACCCGCAACGGACATTCTCCGAGTTCGAATCGGGGGAAAACTCGGGAGAACTCGTGAATTACCTCGTACAGTGAGACAGGGGCTTTAGAGTGTGGAAGGAAACCGAAGATCTCGGTGAAAACCCACACAGGTCACGGGTAGAACGTATAAACTGTGAACAGACAAGCACCCGTTGTCAGGTTCGAACCTGGATCTCAGGCATGGTTTGAGATAAATTGTTTCTACTGTTGGTGCGTGGTGGAGGAGGGATGATGGAAATCAAATGGATAGTAAATGGGAAACAAATCCAGGGGACATACTTTATCTGGAGGGAGTTTGTTCTGTTATGTATTGTACCATTAAATATAGAAACAGAAAGTAGGTGCAGTAGTAGGCCATTCGGCCCTTTGAGCTGACACTGCCATTCAATATGATCATGGCTGAAATCTGATTCTAGTTCAGCTTGTACATTTATCTTCAAAACTTGCAAATGATTAACTCCCAACAAAGTGTATTTAAAGTTGTGGCTGATCATCCAGAATCGTTACCCTATTGCTGCTTTTTCCCCATATCCCTTGATTCCGTTAGCCCTCAGAGCTATATCTAACCTTTGCAGCATAAACAATTACATTTATAATTATCAAAAGTGCATTGGGTGAATTTGTGAACATTTTAATTTTGTGATGTTTGAGAAGAAGAGCAGAGCTTCTAAGGAGATGGCACAGTGAGAATGGGACATATAGCCTCCATCTACTATGTGATCCTAGAATCATGTCAGCTGCCAGCTATTATCTCAACATATTATTACTTCAGTGGGTAATGAGTTAAATACGACTTTAAATACAGTATGTTGGGAGTTAATCATTTGCGAGTTTTGAAGATAAATGTACAAGCTGAACTAGAATCAGATTTTTTAATCATTTTTATTAATTAAAAATGCTCAATGTTCAATAGGTTAGTTCCTAAGGGATTTGATTTTGAAATAGTTCCATAAATATTTTCAGTTTGTTGAAGTCATCTGCAGTTCATCCGTACAATGAATAGAAAAATGAACATTTAAAATTCCGGAGGGTGCATTTTGCAAAATTTTGCTTCATATTGCTTTCCAAGGAATATTTTTAAATGCATTTCTGTGTAAGTGATGCATAATTTTAATTGAACTTTTTAAATACATTTTTTAGATTTTTCCAAATCAAATTAACTTTCCAAATGAAGTTGCACTAGTTATAACTTACAAAGAACACTATTTCTGTTACAACTGTTTGCAATAAATCAAATATCATGATGGGAAGAAGTAAAATAAACCATGTTTAGCTTTTTGTTTTCTAAATTAAGAAATCCGTTAGTAGCCAAGACATTATGTTGAGATAAATCAGGTTGTCTTGATTAAGTGAAGACAAGAGATTCTAAAGTATTGGAAGAGGGAGTACAGTATATTTAAGTGACTATAGAGGTTAATCAAATTCACATGTCCATGCAGTAATCTCAATTTGGGGAAAAATGCCTTGAGGATAAATTGCAGGTGAGAAATTGAATATACCTCTAAACATTAAATAGACTAAATTGAATGGACTCTGCAAATGGACATGAGGAAACTGATGGACATGTAATATTTCGTTTGGACCTTAACGGGATCCAAACGACAAATAAATTGTATTGTATTGTATTGTATTGTTGCACTCATTATGGAAAGCCCATAATCAAAACTGGCTAGCTGTGCATAAAGGCATCCTCTGTTGCTTGCTATTTTTCATCTCATGAACATGAGGTTCAATGTGGCTAGGTGTCCCATGATAGCTGAAACTGCCCTTGTAATTTCTGAGAAATGGCTGAAAATTGGAGAAAATATATACACCCAGGGGGATTGAAGTTGCACAGATCTTGGGAAGAGGGATGTTCTCTACTTACTAGGGACCAGAAGATTCTCTGGTCACATGCTGAACATGTTTTTGGAGCTCCACAAAAATGCTGGAGAAACTCAGCGGGTGCAGCAGCATCTATGGAGCGAAGGAAATAGGTAACGTTTCGGGCCGAAACCCTTCTTCAGACTGATGATTTTCCAGCATCTGCAGTTCCTTCTTGAACACAATGTTTTGAGAGCTGATAGTTTTGAAGGTTAATGCAACAGAATCTCAAAGCAACACTTGGTCATGACCTCACAAGATTGGTCTTGGCCAGGAAATGCATCTTCAAATGCAATATTCTGCCAAATGCTTCACTAGCCTAAAGCTGTGTACAATTGACCACATCTTTTAGAGATACAGCACGCAAACAGGCCCTTCGACCCATCGAGCCCGTGCCGACCAGCGATCCCCACACACTAACACTATCCTACACACACTGGGGACAATTTATAATTATACCAAGCCAATTTACCTACAAACCTGCATATCTTTGGAGGGTGGGAAGAAACCCAAGATCTCGGAGAAAACTCATGGGGTCATGCGGCCATATCGTCACACTTGAACACGTTGAATTAACCTGTTATTTTCTGATTTCTACTCTATTTAATTTTACAACCAATGATTGTCCATTTGCCTACTAATTCTATTAGGTTCTTTCTATTTGACATTTAACAAGTTTCTTAGGATGCATTCATTGCCATTCTCTATGCAAAGCATAGGTTCATGATCCCTTGACAATTGCTTTCATGGACCAAATAACGCTGTTCCGGTTTTTTCCGGTTATTTTAAATAATACCAAAATAAATGTTTAGAAATAACTTTCTGTCTATCTTTCAATACATAAGTTTCATCAAAAGTAGATAATTCCCTTCTGGAACTTTACTTTTTGAGATTAAATGTTGGGAAGGAAGCAGACTTCATTTTTTTATGACTTTGGGAAAATAGTGTATTTTTTCTATGACTCTCCAATTTATGCAGCATATAACATAGTTGACCACACTACATTCGTGGAGTGGGACCATTCTTGCATTATACTAAAAGTCCTATTCCTTATGCTAGTTTATACATTTCTATGCTACCTTCTTATCTATCCTGATGTGACCTGAATTCCATGCTTTTACCTATAGACTTGTCTTTTTGAATACATTCCTGGATGCCCTTCCTCATTCTATCTTCCTTCAACTGGAAGTCAACCACACTTTTATTTGCACCTCATCCTATTGGTTTACTGATTATCATGGTTCCCGATAAGCAAAACCTCAATTTTACAATTGCCATTGTTATTTTTGGATTTCTCTTGGCATCCTAATCCCCTTAACCACAATGAACGCTGCTGTCCACCAGCTCACACTCACTGATCCTCTATTATGTTTTTGCTCCATCAACAGTGATTGTGCTTCCAACTGGCAAGACCCTAAGCTCTGGAATTCCCTTGCTAAATCTACCTATCTGTTTTTACTCCTACAGGCCACTCCACATAACCTATCTTTTTTTAAGTGACTGTGTCAATTTTTGCCATTGTATTTTTGATAATGATTCTTGTTATCTAGCCGGATGAAGACCAGTTGTTGAAAGCCCACATGGGTTGTCCAATTGGAATAGAATTGCACCCTACTTTAGAACGTATGTGCAGGGATTTTGAAACATTCTAGTGGAGATAAAGATTGGTTCTGATTATTAAGAGTTGCAATTACAAAGCTGGAACTGTAAAGATCAGGCTTTTCTTCATACAGCAGGGATAATTAAATGGATATTTAATAAAAGGGTTTTGATCAAATGAAAAAGGGCAGACTGCTATCAATGGGTGAGGAATCAATTGCAATAAGTTGGGATTGAAATTAAATGGTAAAAATACTAGGCAATACAAGCTAAATTTCTCTGCATAAGATGAAGATTTGAAATTTACTACAACGTGTTCAATTATAGCCTTTAAGATGATTGGACAAATAATTGATAGAAAAACAGTTGCGTGAGTAGGGAAAATGAAGATGAATTAGATTGAAAGAGCTAGTAAGAATACAATAGGCAGAATGGTTTCCATTTGTACAGTTATAGGCTGTGACTGAATAATTTTATGAATCGGAAAACATTTTAGTTAGATATCAATTGCAATTGGCACTTGCTTAACGCAACAAATATGGCTGTTTACATTTTGCCATTTCATATTTGCTCCTGTAAAACTTTAAGGATACCAAACAATGCTGATATCGATTTAAAACTCCTTTTATTTGAACCTAATTACATTATTGCCATTTTTCACTTAATTGTATCTGCAAAGCACAGACTACTAGAAAAATTAGTAAATTAATGTTTACGTAGAACTTTGTAAATTATACATCCGTGCAGCTAATGGTGTCTTTGATGTCGCAGCCATTTTTATTGAGAAAAAGTTGATCAAAGGAAACAGGTAATTAATCTTCTGTAGAAATGACAGGTAAATTTGGATATTTACTCATAATTGACTTTAAATGCAGCAACATGGCATGGTTTCTATGCATATTTTGGTAGTTCCTGCAACATTCTTGGATTAATATAAATTGGATCTGAATCTGTGCACAATTTCAATCCCTTTATTCTGGTGCTATCAAAAGCAATGTGAAATAATTTCTCACTGCTGTGTCAGCATGATCTAGTGCATATGTATTTCATTTGCATCATAATTTTCAGTTACACACATACTGCTACAAGTACAATCAATATTCAGTCTTCAGCTCAATGGTATAAGCAGTATGCACCAAGTTTAAGGGCCAGATGTATTGCCTGGGGTTATTCCCTTTGTTGACTGTGAACATGATGTATGTGCATCTTAGACCAGTGGGAATTTTGATGTAAAACCTAAACACCAGGGATGAGCCTGTCTATTTTTCTCAAATAAAATTGATTTGAAGATTAAGTTAATGTAATAGAATCGCTAAAAGTGGAAAGAGGGAGAGATGTAATGGAATGTTATCCAGTTTTATCCCTTGTCAAAATGGAAGCCGGGACATGAATCGTGAGCAGATAGCACCAATTATCATCTGTCTGGAATTGTGTCAGAAAATGTGTTTTAACTAAATCATGAATGCCCAAAACATTGGCAGGCAAGTGACACCACAATAGAGAATAAATAAATCTTTGCCATTATGGTTAAAGAGAAAAGTATGAAATGGAAATGATGCACTAGCTTGCAATTTTGTTTCTTTATTTCGATATGTTTTGGCCTTTGAACCAAACATTTAACAATAACCAATATTACTATGGTAACATTTTCTCATCATTTTTTCTAATTAAGGGCCCAAACTTAATGGAATGGAAATTCCCTCCATAAATATAAACACGAATAAACAAAAACTGTTCTATTCGGAATTGCATAAGATTATTTTTTGAAGAGTATTTTAAACCAGGTGAAATAATTCTTTAAATGTATGCATACTTCACCTTTTACTATTTCCATTTCTTCCAAGCATAATTAAACTGTAAAATCTGATCAGCTAAAACAAATGTAATAATCTCACTTTTCATTGAAACAGGAGCACTTAGACATCCTGTGACATTTCTAGCATGCTATATATTGAAATGAACTAGCTATTTGTTAATGTTTGATTGCTGTTTATCGCCAGCAGGTGTAACAAGAACACATTTTATGGAATTTTATTTATGTGCATATGGAAATTATTTTTATCACTGAACATGGGAATTGTCCAATAAGAGAGAGACCGAATTGTAACAAAGTGCAACCTGCAACTTAACGTTAAATTTACTGAGTTAGAAAGGAGGGGGTGGGGGTGGATTGTTTTCTTGAATGATTAATTAGAGTCCGATTTCTTCACTGTCATCTGCATCTTGTTGAAATCCATGAAGAATAAATTACATTTATAGCTTTGCAACGCTTGTAGACTACAAGGGCATTTCTTGTTCATGTGCACGCATTGTAAATATATATTTCTTCCCCTAAAATAAACAACAGTTGTGGCTATTGAGGGCAATACTATACTCACTAAGGTAAGGAGTTAAAAACTGTAAATTCCTATTAAATAAAACAAAGCCTACTGGTTACCATACATAGGTGAAGGCGTCTTCAGTATTAACCCATTTGGGTGGCAAATTGTAACATTTAAAGCTCATTCATTGGACAAACTGCCTGAAGTTGTGAAGTGAACAACAAAATTCCACTAGGGGTGCCGCATGAAGACTGCACCTGCCTACAGTCTGTCCGTTTTTTCTATAGTTTTTTTTAGTTTTTAGTTTGTTTAAAAGTATGTTGAGGAGGTTTCTTTAGCTTTTCTATGTGGAGGTAGGGTAAGTGGGAAACCGTTTCCCAGTCACCTCCTGGCGAGGACGAGACCATTCTCCGAGTCGCATCCTTGCCCCCCTCCTCGCGGCCTACCACCTGGATTGGAGCGGCCTTTCCTGCCGGAGACCGGACCAGAACTCCAGCAGCGGCGGCACAGCGCTAGATACATCGCGGAGCGGGCGATGCCTCACCTGGGATCGCCGTTGAAGCTCCGGAGTGCTGGGCCTGCTGCAAAAACATTGCGTGGCTGTGGTTTGAAGAGCTTCCAGTGCGGGCGGCGCTGACTTCAACATCGCAGTGCCCTGGGGCCCTTTGCCACGGGCCGCCAGCGTGGGTCTCTGCTCGGCGCGGCCTGTGGACTTCGGGAGCCGCGGACTCCGGTAGGAAGTGGCTGATTCAGAGGTCCAAGCCGCTGAGGTTGTTCTCCTGTTCCGATGTCTCAGCGAGAGGGACTGAGTATCGGGCCGCCCGTAGCAGCGGCTGCAGAGGGCTGCGGAGGGCTCGGGAGGCACCAACCACGGGTGTACATCAAAGAATATCAAAGAGCTGGATGACCGAACTTTGTGCCTTCTTTGGACCATATTATCTGAATGGTGACCGATTAGGAAAAGGGGAGATGCAACGAGACCTGGGTGTCATGGTACACCAGTCATTGAAAGTAGGAATGCAGGTGCAGCAGGCAGTGAAGAAAGCAAATGGTATGTTAACATTCATAGCAAAAGGATTTGAGTATAAGAGCAGGGAGGTTCTACTGCAGTTGTACAGGGTCTTGGATGAGACCACAGCTGGAGTATTGCGTACAGTTTTGGTCTCCTAATCTGAGGAAAGACATTCTTGCCACAGAGGGAGTACAGAGAAGGTTCACCAGACTGATTCCTGGGATGGCAGAACTTTCATATGAAGAAAGACTGGATAGACTCGGCTTGTACACGCTGGAATTCAGAAGATTGAGGGGGGATCTTATAGAAACTTACAAATTTCTTAAGGGGTTGGACAGGCTAGATGCAGGAAGATTATTCCCGATGTTGGGGAAGTCCAGAACTAGGGGTCACAGTTTAAGGATAAGAGGGAAGTCTTTTAGGACCGAGATGAGAAAATCATTTTTTACACAGAGAGTGGTGAATCTGTAGAATTCTCTGCCACAGAAGGTAGTTGAGGCCAGTTCATTGAAGAGGGAGTTAGATGTGGCCCTTGTGGTTAAAGGGATCAGGAAGTATGGAGAGAAGGCAGGGATGGGATACTGAGTTGGATAATCAGCCATGATCATATCGAATGGCGGTGCAGGCTCGAAGGGCCGAATGGCCTACTCCTGCACCTATTTTCTCTGTTCCTATGTTTCTATGTTTCTCTCAGTGGGAAACCTTGATTCCGCTGTGCAGGGGATGTTTATGTTAAAATACTATCGTGTTTTGTTCTTTTTTATTCGTATGGCTGTATGGTGACCCCAAATTTCACTGTACCAATTGGTGCACGTGACAATAAATGTCTCTTGAATCTTGAAATTCACACTTATTTAAATCTGCTCTACATCCGTCAAATCACTTGTTGATCATCTGACATAACATTGGAGTAGTTCAACTCTTTGGATTCTGCAACCTATAATTTGTACGACTTGACAGGTGTTAGTTTAGCATAGGTCCTTTTGTAAAAGACTTCTTCAGGAGTTTAGAACTGTCTCTTTTGTAGAAAAATGGGATGTATAACTAGAGATGGGTTAACCCCAGAGTTGCTCATTACAGCTACAACCTCCATCACTGCAAGCTAGAAAGATTCCATTGGTAAGGTCTAAGTCGTGGGATGGTACGATGGATAGAACTAAAAGAAAAGATATGTGGGATTAATTGGTGTGTGTAGGTTCGACCCCGGTTTGGATACGCACATCTGGTGTGTAGGAAGGAACTACAGATGCTGGTTTACGCTAAAGATACACATAAAATGCTGGAGTAAAAACGGGCCAGTCAGCATCCTGGAGAGAAGCAATAGGTGACGTTTGGGTCAAGACCCTTCTTCAGACGCGGCTTCTGTATATGGTTCTGTGTGGCAACTGACACACAATGAAAGCCACTTCATTAAAGGTAGGCATTGTATTTTATAATTTCCTGGAATGAGTTGGAATTGCTAATAAAATTGAACTTCTTATTTGAGACATAAATGAGTATCCCACTGAATTACACTTGCAATAGACTCACTTTGAGGTGTAATGAATGTCCGCTTCCATGGAGATAAATCGGTTGAAATCCTGTGAAACTTCAAAATATCGTGATGCTTCAGCCAAGAGTGTTCATCATCATGTGAGATGATCTTTCAAACATACTGCTCTTATCCTACTGTGACGAGGATAATGTAAACAGCAGTAGAGACCAACAATAATTGGTATTGGTTTATTGTTGTCATGTATACCAAGATACAGTGAAAAGCTTTGTTTGCATGCTATCCAAACAAATCAAATCATTTTATATATGCATACAATCAAGCATGGTAGTACAAAGAGAAAATTACCAGCGTGCAGAATATAGTATTGCAGCATTACATTTACAGAGGAAAAAGTCCAAGGACCATAATAAGGTGTGCAGGTAGAAAGACCTGGACCAGATCCCTAGTTTATGTAAAGACTCTAGTTTATGTGATCACAGAGGGTCGAGGACATAGCTGGAGACCTGAGGCTAACGTTATTCCACTGGTCTTCTTTCAAAGAGAGCATTGTATGCATTCAGCTCATCTCAGAGGTGTGCATTGCTGCCAAATGTACTATCCAATTTCCCTTTGTAGTCTACTACAGTCCTTGTCACAATTGACAAGTGGCAATGTGGTCATCCTGGGACTTTAGCTTAGTCTAAATATTCCCTCTTGGCATCTGTGGTGGCTTTGTGAAGGTCGCAAGCAGATATCTTGTTCCATTTTGGATTGTTTGATTTGAATGACAATGATTGGGCTGGGTCTTGTGGGTGAACGGCAACGTTTTCTTTTGTGGAGTTATTGACATTACATTTCATTGCTGCGAGTTCAAGGCTTGCACACAAATGTGCAAGAGAGTGAAAGTCCAAATTCTATGACGACAACAATCCACGACAATCGAAAGGTAGATTGTAATATTCTGGCAATTACACTGGAGTGGGTTTAGTCAATCCTGCAGTCCCATGGCATCCATCTCTTTGAATGGTGAGTATACAAATTAATAAAGCAACATTTTTGTTCTCGAAGACTTAAGAACCGACTGGGTACGGAATTGCATTATGCAATGCCTGCATTTATGCACCATAGCATTGAATTGAAGATTAACATTCAGGACTTCAAAGGATGTGGCAAAAACTGAAAATTTTAACACTTTTTTCCTTATATGGGACGTGAATGAACACCATACGTGCAGCATTGATGAACACTGGGCTATAGATACATGATGGAGAATAGGAAGCAAGCCTACTGTACTGGACTTCAAGATTACATTGTAATGTATTTATGATGGTGAGTGCTTAAATGGGCTCAGTTTTACTGTGTAGCAATGCGGCAAATTTCTGATTGTTCCTCAGGTGACATTTTTTAATTAATTTGGGAATTCCCTGAGCGCTCCAATCGTTTGCTGTCATGAACTCCAAAGTAGTGCTGGAGAAGGCAGGGTGAATGCCACACGGCTACAGAGAGAACATACAAACTCTGCAGCCAGTGTCCAAGGTCAGGATCAAACTTGGTACCTCGAAACTGTAATAGCTGAGTCTCACGTTGCAAGTTGACACAAGAGGTAACCCGAGTTAAAACTCGTGGTAATAACGTACGATTAACGTACGGAACTCGTGGACGCAACTTAGAGACTCGTGGCGCTAACGGCAGGTATCCGTGAAACTTGTCAACTCTTGCAAAAAATCAAACATGTTTAAAATTTTCCACGAGTCAATTTTACTCTTGTGGTTAAGAATTGAAACATTTTAACTTGTGGTAAGAACGTAGTGGCCCGTGCGTTTACCTTTAGTGTATCGTGAGTCTTCCGTGGGAACTCTTTAACTCAGCGGGCAGGCAGCAGCAGATTGTCGCTCCCTTCAGTTCGACGTGAAGACAGTGCAAAGCCCCCGCGCCGCTGCAATGGGCGGGGAGCTGGAGAGGGGAGGTAAGGGGTCACACACATGGCCGGGAAGCAGAGGGGTGGGGGTGGTGACAGATAGGGCCAACAATGAGATGGAGAAAGACAGAAACACCGACGTGCAAAGGAGACCTACAACAGTGCATGATCTCTTTCGCGTAATGGCAGGTGATTGTCGCCTGCCCGCTGTTCCTGACACTAAAGCCTTGGAATCATTGCCCTTCGTTGCCCTTCGTTGCCCTTCGTGTTGGCGTGGAGGGGAGGGGGGTATTGTGCTGTTTGGTCGCCCCCGCTATCCCAGGGACAGGGAGACACAGCGGCTTTTGAGACTGGTGGGCAATCACTTCCAAAGTGTCTGCCCATGCAGTCAGTACACCTCTCCACTTGTCTCTCGCACTAAGATCATCCCGCAGAGCCTAACCCAAGAGCCATGTCATCCCAGACAGATTAAATGACGCCCCCCTCCCCCCCCCAAACTCTCTCCACCTCAACTCACGCCTGGGCACCAAAGCAGCTCAGGAGGCGAACCCTGAGCTCCGTCTCACAACAATCTGATGTGCACATCCGTCCACATTCAAAGATTTAATCTCCCATCTCCCCGCAGTGTGTAGACATGGCAGTAAATTCAATTAAAACATATCAAACCTGTGTGTTTCAAACAAATCATAAGTATAACTGCTCTGGCACTGGATGGTGCGCATTTTCCCTTTGTTGGTCACATCAATAGACGCGACCGCTCTGAATTATATCTTTAAAACAAAGCCACAGGATGGAGAGGTCTCCTTTAACACTGTTGCTTATTAAAACATAACACTGTTGCTTATTAAAACAAACCTTCAATCAGGATTGGCTCAAGAGTAACTCGGGAGACGAACTTGGAACATCGCAGAAATGACAAGTAAACGGCAAACTTGTCATACCCGTGGGAACTCGGTTAAACTCTTGATCATACACTTGCAATCTCGTACACAACCACGAGTCTTTCACTCGGTGTACCATATTGTGTCAACTCGCAACGTGAGACTCAGCTTTATCACAGCAGCACTGCTGACTTCAGCATCCACGCTGACCTCCAAAAACACTGAGTCCAGCAGCATCACAGTAAAAAGTCATGTCATAGATGAGATGAGTCTGTACTTTGTGAATGTCTACTACTTTTGCTGGGGTTTGATGCGTGCAACGGGTTTATCTGCAGAATGCTAAATGAAGGTATGCACATGAAATTCATTCTCTCAATGGTACTGTAACTGACCCGTCTCATAGTATCATCATATATTAAATGAGATCGAATTTTCTAACCATTCTTCCGCTACTCGCCCACCCATTCTACCGGAGACTCTCCTGGCTGGAAGTAGCTCAATATCTACTCCAGTATTTACAGAAGAAACCGTTAACTATGTTCTGGAAATTATAGTGTATTCAAATAATATTTAACATGTACATATTTTTCTGGTGAGAAAACTAATCACCTTCTCCTTAAAGACTTATGAGCAAGATAAAACACAACTTTAGTCTTCCCTTCTTGGAAAATACTCCACAACAGATCAACTTGGAGTAAAATGCAATTATTTATAGCCAATTTTCATTCAACATGTCACTTTATTACAGCGTGGCCAATCACCATCTAAGCAGAGGAATGTTTTAAAGAAAACAAATTAGGTTCTAGTATATTGTTGCCAAGATATATATCATTATTTATATGTTAGATGATTTTTGTGATATATACCAATGTTAAAAATTATTTAGTCATTCAATTTAATCTGTATACTTGCCCAATGTAGAATGCATTTAGGGGCTGTCAGTTTAAGGCTTCGCAGGTCACAGTGGTGAAGCTGAAAATTCCCACAAGTAAGTATTCTAATCACATACAGTTTAGAAATTATCACAAATACAAGATTTTAATCTACAGTTGAAAATTCAAGGACACAAAAGTAGCCGATGAAGCAATGTTTGTTTTGGCAGCAATTTGTGTAACTCTGATTCCTATTGTATTCACAAATAGAAAGTGCACCTTCTCCAGCATTGATTTGATATATCCAACCGACACGTGGCTATCCAACTAACACGTGACAATCTATCTGATGGCCTGCGTTACTGATAATCAGTCGATCAGGTTTTTAGCAGTAGGAAACACACCTTCCCATTACTGTAGCCAGGACTGTTTAAAGTGATTCCCACTAACTCTTAGGTTTATGCAAGGTTAAGTTTGAGGGCCAGTATGATTGAGAAAATATGTTCCTTCCATGCAGGAGGGAGATAATTTGTTTGGTCTCTGCAACTGCAACTGGGTGGCATGGTGGCGCAGCGGTAGAGTTGCTGCCTTACAGCGCTTGCAGCGCCAGAGGCCAGGGTTCGATCCCGACTATGGGTTCTGTCTGTACGGAGTTTGTACGTTCTCCCCGTGATCTGCATTGGTTTTCTCCGAGAACTTCAGTTTCCTCCCACACTCCAAAGATGTACAGGTTTGTATGTTAATTGGCTTAGTAAATGTAAAAAATGTCCCTAGTGTGTGTAGGAGAGTTTTAATCTGTGGGGATCGCTGGTCGGTGGGTGGAAGGGACTGTTTCCGCTCAACAAAGGAACTTGGAGACCGATTATAGCAGGGCAAAAGAGGACAGGGTTTCTAGAGCAGCTTAATCAGTCAGGGGTGTTTGTGTAGATGAGACAGTAGTGCTGTTTGCATTGGGGTTTTTTTGCAGACAATGAACAGCCAGTACACATGATTAATAATATACGTGCCACGTGATCGGGAAACAGTATAATGCTGTTTAACTTTTTAGATGTGCTTGTGTGCCATACCTGTTCACAAACGTTGCACAGGGTGTTTGAGCAGTGAAGCAGGTAATGGGGTAGGGGGATAGTGAAGAAGAAGAAGAGTGTGTGTGTGTGTGTGTGTGTGTGTGTGTGCGTGTGTGTGTGTGTGTGTGTGTGTGTGTGTGTGTATGTGTGCGTGTGTGTGTGTGTGTTAATCAGGAAAACATGTCCAGCTGTAATATTCCGAGAGCAAATGCCTCATGGACACTTGACTGGAGAAGTGCTGTCTGATTGTTTAGGTCTAGGAGGTGGAGGTGCCCCAGAGCCCTGTTTGAACCAATAATGAGTGTGATTGTAAAAGTGTCCGTGATATTGTTAACCCATGGTAACCTAAACTGGTTACTCAAATTTGCTCCATCTTCCAGAACACTTTTCACTGCTGTTCAGAGATGTTAATGAAGCTCTCAGATCAAGGAGATGGAATTTAACTCATTTTACTGGTACAAGGAGCAGCATGTAACACATGCAGAGTGGTTTCTGAATATTGTGGACGTCCCGAGATTGTAGTAGATGATTGATTCTATCCAGATCATTTTCAAGAGTGCATCTTGGAATATTGAATCGTATCAAAACTGTCCCTCAATAATCAGGCTGAGTGCATCTGCAACCAGAATATCCTCATGGTCAATGCTGAACAAACAAGAGATCATATTGCATGTTCATCTCTGCCGTCTAGATACCAGCGATCATGGTATACCAGCCGACAATGATTGTGGGACAAAATTATCCTGAGCTCAGCTAGTTCCTGATTCCATTCTTATAACCATAGACATGCAGTCACCCATAATGTCATTGACTCCATCAGGGTTGATGCCAATACCTCACTGTCTGGAGTACTATAAATGTACAGCAATGGGACCTTTCCTTTGTTTATAGACAAAACTGCTGGAGAAACTCAGCGGGTGAGGCAGCATTTATGGAGTGAAGGAAATCGGCAGTGTTTCGGGTTGGGCCCCCCCTTCCTTTGTTTATGATGGTTTTTCACGTGAACTACAACCTTGTTAACATTAACACCATGAGGAGGAGGAAGAGCCAGGGAGGAGTTAATGACCGGAGTCACGTTCTGATCACACTGAAGGAGATGAACGTTTTTGCTTTGTGCTTCTGGTGAGAGGGTGTGAAAAATCCATCTTCTAGATGCGCTGGGACGCATCCTCAGTGATGTGATCTGGGGTCATCGGGTGTTTCGGGTCTCACAACATCAGACACCCTTCCCAGGTGACCCAGCCGGGGTTGATCAAGCCCCAACTTACGTCCCAGCAGCAACCGCCCACGATCAGCCCTCTTAATCCAAAGCCGCCTAATGGCTTTCTCTGCGGCTTTGCTTGCAGATTGAATGGCCCTTTTGTTTGCCAGCCCCTTAATGCCCAACTGGTTGAGAACTATGCAGAGTGAGTGTCCTGCAAAGCCTCTACAGCCCACCTCTATGGGCTCACAGTATGTCTTCCAGCACATCCCCACCAGTTCCTGGTACTTTGCGAGTCACTAATGCTCAAGAAATTAATTCAGAGTTAATTAAAAGTTCACCTGATAAGCCTGATCCATACAAATAGAAGATGGTTATCTTTTCTAATGTGAAAGAGTCTAATTTGCATTGGCATTATCAACACGGAATGAGCCCAGTTTTAACATGCTTCACTAATCCAAGCATTTTCTCCATCCTTCAGTGGCACACAGTAACTACAGTACATACCACTGACAATATTTAAATATGTAAAATATTCAACAGCACCTTCAAAGCCACAACCAGTAACAAATTAGACACATGTGAGCTTATGTAAATATCAACAGCTATTGTTATACCTTTAAAGTAGACATAAATCTAATGGAAGGATATCAATAGTCAGATTCAGATTCAATTTTAATTGTCATTGTCAGTGTACAGTACAGAGACAACGAAATGCATTTAGCATCTCCCTTGAAGAGCGACATAGCAAACGATTTGAATAAAAAATAAATAATAAGTGGGGGGGGGGGATTGGCAGTCACCGAGGTACGTTGTTTAGTAGAGTGACAGCCGCCGGAAAGAAGCTGTTCCTCGACCTGCTGGTTCGGCAACGGAGAGACCTGTAGCGCCTCCCGGATGGTAGGAGGGTAAACAGTCCATGGTTGGGGTGAGAGCAGTCCTTGGCGATGCTGAGCGCCCTCCGCAGACAGCGCTTGCTTTGGACAGACTCAATGGAGGGGAGCGTGGAACCGGTGATGCGTTGGGCAATTTTCACCACCCTCTGCAGTGCCTTCCGATCGGAGACAGAGCAGTTGCCATACCATACTGTGATGCAGTTGGTAAGGATGCTCTCGATGGTGCAGCGGTAGAAGTTCACCAGGATCTGAGGAGACAGATGGACCTTCTTCAGTCTCCTCAGGAAGAAGAGACGCTGATGAGCCTTCTTGATCAGAGTAGAGGTATTGTGGGTCCAAGAGAGGTCATCGGAGATGTTGACTCCCAGGAACCTGAAGCTAGAAACACGTTCCACCTCCGTCCCGTTAATGTGGATGGGGGTGTGCGTGCCACCTCTGGACTTCCTGAAGTCTACAATGAGCTCCTTGGTCTTCTTGGAGTTAAGGGCCAGGTTGTTGTCAGCGCACCATGCTGCTAAGTGCTGGACCTCCTCCCTGTAGGCCAGCTCATCGTTGTTGCTGATGAGGCCAATCACCGTTGTATCATCTGCATACTTGATGATGGTGTTAGTACCATGTACAGGTGTGCAGTCATAGGTGAAGAGGGAGTAGAGGAGGGGGCTCAGCACACAGCCCTGAGGAACGCCGGTGTTCAGGGTGAGGGTTTAAGAGGTGTGCTTGTCTAACCTCACAGACTGGGGTCTGTTGGTTAGAAAGTCCAGTATCCAGTTGCAGAGGGAGGGGTCGATGCCCAGGTTACCGAGTTTGGTGATCAGTTTTGATGGAATAATGGTGTTGAATGCTGAGCTGTAATCGATGAACAGCATTCTTACATAAGTGTCTCTGTTGTCAAGGTGGGAGAGGGCGGAGTGAAGTGCCGTTGAGATGGCATCCTCCGTACTCCTGTTCTTGCGGTAGGCAAACTGATAGGGATCCAGTGTGGGGGGTAGGCAGCTTTTGAGGTGTGCCAGGACCAGCCACTCGAAGCACTTGGTGATGATGGGGGTAAGTGCAACTGGGCGGAAGTCGTTGAGGCTTGCCGCAGTGGAGTGTTTTGGCACTGGCACGATGGAGGTGGCTTTAAGGCAAGTGGGGACAACTGCTTGGGCAAGTGACAGGTTGAAGATGTCAGTCCAGACGTCTGTCAGCTGCGCAGCACAGGCACTGAGCACGCGCCCGGGGATGCCGTCAGGGCCAGCAGCCTTACGTGCATTAGTCCTACTCAGTGCCACGTACACGTCGTAGGGGGTGAGTGTGAGGGGTTGGTGATCGGCAGGTAGCACAGCCTTGATGGCTGTCTCTAGATTGTCCCTGTCGAAGCGGCCATAGAAGTGGTTAAGCTCCTCAAGGAAGGAGGCGTCGCTGGATGTGGGGGTGATGTTGGAGGGTCTGTAGTCCGTGATGGCCTGGATGCCTTGCCACATGCGTCGGGGGTCGGAGTTGTTGTAGAAGTGCTCCTCAATCCTGAGCTTATGGCAGTGCTTGGCCTTCCTGATGCCCCTCTTCAGGTTAGCCCTGGATGAACTGTAGGCTCGAGCATCGCCTGACCTGAAAGCGGTGTCCCGTGCTTTCAGCAGTAGCCTGACCTCGCTGTTCATCCATGGCTTCTGATTCGGGTATATGGTCACCTGTTTGAGGGAGGTGACACTATTGATGGTGGAGTTTATAAAGTCCAGAACAGAGGATGTATAGGAATCAATGTCCGTGTGAGAGTCAAGGGTGGCCTGGGCTGCAAACACCTTCCAGTCAGTGTTTCCAAGTCTCTAGCTGTAAGGAGGGCAACCTCTAACTTGGGTATTGCAGCAAGCGAAAAGGTAACTCCACATCACTACCTCTTTGCATTCAGGGGCAAACAAAAATGCAAACTTGCCCGCGATGCGTATGTAGTTCAATTGAAGAAAAATAAAGAAAGCAAATAGTCCTCATCCCACCACTGTTCCAACTTTATTGAGGACCATCTCAAGGCACAGATGGTGGAGCTGCAGGCCCAGAGACCCAGGTTCGATGTTTACATGCTCTCCCGCTGACCTTTCAGGTTTCCTCTGGGTGCTCCTATTTCCTCCCATATCCCAAAGATGTGTGGTTTTGTAGGTTAATTGGCCTCTATAAAAGTTCCCCTGCTGTGTCGGGAGTGGATGGGAAAGTGGGATAATATAGAACTAGTGAATGGGTGATTGATGGTCGGAATGAACTCAGTGGGCTGAAGGGCCCGTTTTCATGTTGTATCTCTCAATCAATCTCTTTGTTATGTAGTTATATTTGTTATCAACAAATATAAGACCTAAATGATAATTCCGTTGCCATGTTTAAGCATCAGGTTATGTCATAAAAACATACTCGCATAAACTAGTCACGCTGTGCAGGTCTTCATGCCATTGCTAGTCTTGTTGCTGCCCTGTTGACATCAGTGCAATTTTTCCTGCAGCAGGGTGAACACAATACAGATCAATGGGTGAATTTAAAGAAGACATAGACACATCATGACCACGGGTGTTGGCTGTACGGAGATTGCACGTTCTCCCTGATCAAATGGGTTTTCTCCGGGTGCCTAAGTTTCCTCCCACATTCCAAAGACAAGCAGGTTTGAGGGTTAATTGGCTTCTATAAGTTGCCCCTAGTGTGTAGGATAGAACTAGTGTGAACAGATGATCATTGGTCGGCGCTAACTCAGTGGGCTGAGCTCGAAACTAAACTAAGCTAAACTAAAATAACCAGACCAGATCCAGACCCAGACCCAGACCAGACCAAGACCCAGATCAGGAAATGAAGGCCATGGGGAGATGGCACTGGACAGGAGATCAGCTGAGTGGTGACCTATTCCTCTTTCAGCTGTTTATTGGAACGAGCAATAATGAATTCTGAAAACTTCCCTAGAGCGACAATGCCTTGATGGCGATTAGTAGAAATAGTCTGGATTAGCTCACTCCCAGGCCAAGAAAATACACTGCTGGGAATGGCATAGATGGGAACACAGATGGTGAGAGAGGACAACTAATTCATGCTGTCTACCAAACATCACTCCCTTGGCTGGAAACCTTGGCAAATCTAGCATAAAGCTAACGACAGATTGTAAGAATGCAGGAAAGTGTTCAAAGCATTCCCAGAAAGCTAAGATAGAGCGTCTGGATAATGATCAGAAATTAGGGTAATAACCCCTTATGAATGCATCAATGTCTGCTGTAAATCATGCACCAATAAAGATGAAGATACAATGCATCCTTCAATTCAAGCACAGTTGGCAAAACTTTCATTCAGAAGTGCCAACTTCTTCAGGAGAAGCCTACTCATTTCTTGGACTAGTTGTGCCATCAATTTGTAATTTACTAGCCAGAACTGAGCTCTGATTATATCTTTTCAACATATGCAGATTATTGGTCCCTGCTGAGTAAATATTTAGGATTGAGTTTCTAAAGTGTTGTCTCGATTGTCTGCCTAGACATCAGCAGATCCACAGATAATTCGGAAAATGCCATTGCATCTTCAGCAGTTCTTCTGTTGAAGTAAAGCAGGCGTTTGAAATAATTCTTGCAAAATTTCAATCATTTAATGACCCTACAGCATAGGAAGGAGTGTCTGTGGGCTCACCAGAACTGGACGACCACACAGTAAATTTATGAAGTGACCTGGAAGTTCAAATGAACCTCACCCCTTGAGTACTTTGAAATGTGTGCTTCATGGCACACTAGGTTATCATTAACACAAACGGTATAAGGGAAGAATTCCTGAATTGGTCCCAGGCCATTTTTCTTAGAGTCCAAACCTGATTCCAGAGTAAAGGGTTTGTCCCACTGTATGAGGTAATTCAAGAGCTCTCCTGAGTTTTAAAAAAATCAAACTCGCGGTACGTACGTAGAATGTGCCTAGCGGCTACGTCGGAGCTTGTGTGTGTCTCGTAGCAGCTTGTAATGCTAATGGCAGGTACTCAGGAAATGTGGTAACTCGGGAAGTTTTTTCAGCACTGTGAGAAATGTCCACGAGAGCCCTGAGTACCTACGAACGGCTATTACCTTAATTCTCCGAGTTCGAATCAGGGGAAACTCGGGATAACTCTTGAATTGCCTCGTACAGTGGGACTACCCTTTATGCTGCTGCTTCTAAATTAAGCATAGAATTGTAGAATCTGAGAGTCATAGAGATGAAATGAAGCATGAAAACAGTCCTTTCAGCCCAACTTGAGCATGTCAACCAATTTGCCTAACTGAGGAAATCCCACTTCCCTCTGCCTGGTCAATATCTTCCAAAATGTTTCTATCTGTTTAAGTGTCTTTTAAATGTTATAATTTTACTCGATTCCACCATCTCCTCTTCCATATAGGCACTCCTCTCTCCATGAAAAAGTTGTCCCTCTGGTCCCTTTTAAATATTTCCTCTCTCACCTTATTGAAACACTTATCTGAAAGGGGATTTAAAGCTGCACAATTCTGTCTTGCCTTGATTATTAATGCACTGACTGCAAGACAGGTGAAAACATTATTGTCTCGATAAGAATAAAGTAATAGGATGAGGTCTCTGAGTCCCTGGATAGGTCACTGGATAAGATATTACTTTGTAAAGCAGGAAGATCCACAGACAAATCTGCAAAATAAGAATTGCTTAAGTAATGAAAGCATCTTGATGCCTTGGATATTAATTTATATTGATAACATTTTTCAGCATAGGTAAATACTTAAGTACAAAGGATAATAGCTTTTCACTTACTGAACCACACGATTTGGCTCCATAATCCTTCATCTTCATAAATAATTCTTAGGATTGACGATGACTAACTTTCCCACTGGTCTATGGGCCACATGGGATCCTCAGCCTCTGCACAGGATTGAGCAGGGGGTGCTTAACAGCCCAGTGGGTGGATAATGTGGGAGGAGATGCATTGGTTTAATAATTTTCACGCATCTATGAAGGCAGCTAGTGTTCTCCTGAGTGGACCTTCTCCATGTTAACGGCTCTTGTGTCAGGGATTCAAGGTAGTTCAAGGCAGTATAATGTGGATATATGTGAGGTTATCCACTTTCGTGGCAAAAACAGGAAAGTAGATTATTATCTGAATGGTGGCCGATTAGGAAAGGGGGAGATGCAACGAGACCTGGGTGTCATGGTACACCTGTCAATAAAAGTAGGCATGCAGGTGCAGCAGGCAGTGAAGAAGGCGAATGGTATGTTAGCATTCATAGCAAAAGGATTTGAGTATAGGAGCAGGGAGGTTCTACAGCAGTTGTACAGGGTCTTGGTGAGACCACACCTGGAGTATTGTGTACAGTTTTGGTCTCCTAATCTGAGGAAAGACATTCTTGCCATAGAGGGAGTACAGATAAGGTTTACCAGACTGCTTCCTGGGATGTCAGGACTTTCATATGAAGAAAGACTGGATAGACTTGGTTTGTACTCGCTAGAATTTAGAAGATTGAGGGGGGATCTTATAGAAACTTACAAAATTCTTAAGGGGTTGGACAGGCTAGATGCAAGAAGATTGTTCCCGGTGTTGGGGAAGTCCAGAACAAGGGGTTACAGTTTAAGGATAAGGGGGAAATATTTTAGGACCAAGATGAGAAGAACTTTTTTCGCATAGAGAGTGGTGAATCTCTGGAATTCTCTGCCGCTGATTTAGGCCATTTGGAAAAATGGGCTGAAAGATGGCAGATGGAGTTTAATGCTGATAAATGTGAGGTGCTACACCTTGGCAGGACAAATCAAAATAGGACGTACATGGTAAATGGTAGGGAATTGAAGAATACAGTTGAACAGAGGGATCTGGGTATAACCGTGCATAGTTCCTTGAAGGTGGAATCTCATATAGATAGGGTGGTAAAGAAAGCTTTTGGTATGCTAGCCTTTATAAATCAGAGCATTGAGTATAGAAGCTGGGATGTAATGTTAAAATTGTACAAGGCATTGGTGAGGCCAAATCTGGAGTATGGTGTACAATTTTGGTCGCCAAATTATAGGAAAGATGTCAACAAAATAGAGAGAGTACAGAGGAGATTTACTAGAATGTTGCCTGGGTTTCAGCAACCAGGTTACAGAGAAAGGTTGAACAAGTTAGGGCTTTATTCTTTGGAGCGCAGAAGGTTAAGGGGGACCTGATAGAGGTCTTTAAAATGATGAGAGGGATAGACAGAGTTGATGTGGACAAGCTTTTCCCTTTGAGAATAGGGAAGATTCAAACAAGAGGACATGACTTCAGAATTAAGGGACAGAAGTTTAGGGGTAATATGAGGGGGAACTTCTTTACGCAGAGAGTGGTGGCGGTGTGGAATGAGCTCCCAGTGGAAGTGGTGGAGGCAGGTTCATTGGTATCATTTAAAAATAAATTGGATAGGCATATGGATGAGAAGGGAATGGAGGGTTATGGTACGAGTGCAGGCAGGTGGGACTAAGGGGAAAAAAATTTGTTCGGCATGGACTTGTAGGGCCGAGATGGCCTGTTTCCGTGCTGTAATTGTTATATGGTTATATGGTTATATGAAGGTAGTTGAGGCCAGTTCATTGGCTATATTTAAGAGGGAGTTAGATGTGGCCCTTGTGGCTAAAGGGATTAGGGGGTATGGAGAGAAGGCAGGTACAGGATACTGAGTTGGATGATCAGCCATGCTCATATTGAATGGCGGTGCAGGCTCGAAGGGCCGAATGGCCTACTCCTGCACCTATTCTCTATGTTTCTATGTTTCTAGTTGGTGAGAATATGATCTATTGGTGAGAACATTATCATTGAGGCTCTGACCATATCATTGAAGCCTTTTCTTAGTCCTCCCAGTAACTGCTTGCACGTTGAAGCTGAGAAGAGAGTGCCTGCTTCAAGAGTCTACCGTCAGGCCTACAAGAAGTACACTAACTGAATTCTGGGTGGCCTGCCCTCCATTGGATGTTGAGATACCTACTCTCCAAAGCTGCATGGAAATTTAATCAAGATGTCTTGCAGTGGGCCACCAATTCCATGTTGGAAAGAAGGGAATCGGGTTTTGTGAGATTAATTCCAGATTATTCTCTTTGAAAATGTATGCATGGTCATTACAGGGCTGGCAAGGCATCAAACGTTTTAATGAAGATCTTATGTAGAACACTAAGTGCAGCCATAACTCTATGGGTCAGCAACATCACTGGGAATAATGTGTGAGGGACATAGATGGGCCTCTCTGTGTTATCCAGAGATGTTGCCCGAACCGTTGAGTCACTTTGTGTTCTTTGAAAACGTTTCAATGTGCCTATTAACCAGACTTGTAAAAATCACCTCATTGCTTATCAGAAACCCATGAAGTAATCTTGGTCTCTGTGCAACTGTGCCAACTGCATTGTCTGTATCCAGTTCTCCATCTTATTCCTAGCTTATTCCTGCAGTTGTGTTCTACATAAGATGCAATCTTATTCCTAGCTTCAGTCTAATTTTGGCAATCCAGGGTTCGTGGCTGTAAATCTCTGCACCCTCACCCTTGCTCTTCCAATCCTACGTGGCCAGGTTGCATATGCTGTCAATATGGAGAAAGGTGCAATACCAGCGATGTGGTCTGAGGGTAGGCAATGGAAGTTGATTCTGCAGCATGTACATCAGAAGACATTGACTACGGAGACCGGAACATCATGCAGACCATCATATTCTTTGATTTAACTGGGAAAGACTAGGAATCAAAAACTTTGGAGATTTGTATGAAACGGGAAACCTTTTATCATTTCAGAAATTACAATCCAAATACAATCTGAAAGGTAATCAATATTTTAGATACCTTCAAATTCGAGATTATATGAAAAAACATACACATGAATATCAAACTATGATACCAGATATACTAGATGAAGGTATGAATAGAAATGCAGTCAAATAATTTAATATCATACTTGTATAATATTATTCTAAATATAGAAATCCCATCGTCAGATGCAATTAGAAGAGAGTGGTAACAGGAATTAAGTTTAAAAATTCCCAAAGACAGATAGGATAAATATCTTCTATACGTACATAACTGTTCGATTAATGTACGACATATCCTAATCCAATTTAAAATATTACATAGACTATATTACTCGAAAACTAAACTGAATAAACTGTTCCCAAATGTATCCCCCATCTGTGACAAGTGTTTAGCTCAAGAAGCAACTATAGCTCACTCCTTCGTCTCCTACATAAAACTCCATAAATTTTGGAAAGAAATCTTTGAAATCTTCACAAAAGTTTTAAAAACAAGACTGGACCCCCATACAGAATTGATTATTTTTGGAACAACAGATGCCTGCTCTGAGCTATCAATATTTCAAAGACGTTTCCTTAACTACGGCCTGATAATGGCAAAAAAAAACGTATACTCATATTTTGGAAAAATGCATCCACACCAACGCTTAAAATGTGGATCACAAGCATGTCTGAGATGCTACATCTAGAAGATATGAGACTCGTCATCGCAGGAAAATCAGAGCAATTTTTAAAGGTCTCCATTTATTGATTTATTCCAAGTATAGTATGGTGCGACACAACTCTGGAAATAAACCGATTCACGAACTAGGTGAACATAGACTGGGAAACACATTCTGTAAATGGGCTGGACGGGTTGGAGTTTGTAAAATGTGTGCAGGATAGTTTTTTGCAGCAATACATAGAGGTACCTACTAGAGGAGGGGCAGTGCTGGACCTCCTGTTAGGAAATGAGACTGGACAGGTGGCGGAGGTATGCGTTGGGGAGCACTTCGGGTCCAGTGATCACAATACCATTAGTTTCAATTAACTATGGAGAGGGTCAGAACTGGACCTAGGGTTGAGATTTTTGATTGGCGAAAGGCTAACTTTGATGCGATGCGAGATGATTTAAAAGGAGTGAACTGGGACATTTTGTTTTATGGGAAAGATGTAGAAGAGAAATGGAGGACATTTAAAGGGGAAATTTTAAGAGTACAGAATCTTTATGTTCCTCAAAAAAGCTGGTGTAACCTTCGATTCTCCAGCATCTGCAGTTCCCTCTTAAACATCTTTATGTTCCTGTTCGGTTGAAAGGAAACAGTAAAAATTGGAAAGAGCCCTGGTTTTCAAGGGAAATTGGACATCTTGTTCGGAAAAAGAGGGAGATCTACAATAATTATAGGCAGCATGAAGTAAATGAGGTGCTTGCGGAGTATAAGGAATGTAAAAAGAATCTTAAGAAAGAAATTAGAAAAGCTAAAAGAAGATATGAGGTTGCTTTGGCAAGTAAGGTGAAAGTCAATCCAAAGGGTTTCTACAGCTATATTAATAGCAAAAGGATAAGGAGGGATAAAATTGGTCCATTGGAGAGACAGAGTGGACAGCTATCTGCAGAGCCAAAAGAGATGGGGGAGATATTGAACAATTTTTTTTTCTTCGGTATTCACCAAGGAGAAGGATATTGAATTATGTGAGGTAAGGGAAACTAGTAGAGTAGCTATGGATACTATGAGGTTCAAAGTAAAAGAAGTACTGACACTTTTGAAAAATATAAAAGTGGATAAGTCTCCAGGTCCTGACAGGATATTCCCTAGGACATTGAGGGAAGTTAGTGTAGAAATAGCCGGGGCTATGACAGAAATATTTCAAATGTCATTAGAAACGGGAATAGTCCCCGAGGATTGGCGTATTGCGCATGTTGTTCCATTGTTTAAAAAGGGTTCTAAGAGTAAACCTAGCAATTATAGACCTGTTAGTTTGACTTCAGTGGTGGGCAAATTAATGGAAAAGATACTTAGAGACAATATATATAAGCATCTAGATAAACAGGGTCTGATTAGGAACAGTCAACATGGATTTGTGCCTGGAAGGTCATGTTTGACTAATCTTCTTGAATTTTTTGAAGAGGTTACTAGGGAAATTGACGAGGGTAAAGCAGTGGATGTTGTATATATGGACTTTAGTAAGGCCTTTGACAAGGTTCCTCATGGAAGGTTGGTTAAGAAGGTTCAACTGTTGGGTATAAATGCAGGAATAGCAAGATGGATTCAACAGTGGCTGAATGGGAGAAGCCAGAGGGTAATGGTGGATAGCTGTTTATCGGGTTGGAGGCAGGTGACTAGTGGGGTGCCTCAGGGATCTGTGTTGGGTCCTTTGTTGTTTGTCATGTACATCAATGATCTGGATGAAGGTGTGGTAAATTGGATTAGTAAGTATACAGATGATACCAAGATAGGGGGTGTTGTGGATAATGAAGAGGATTTCCAAAGTCTACAGAGTGATTTAGGCCATTTGGAAAAATGGGCTGAAAGATGGCAGATGGAGTTTAATGCTGATAAATGTGAGGTGCTACACCTTGGCAGGACAAATCAAAATAGGATGTACATGGTAAATGGTAGGGAATTGAAGAATACAGTTGAACAGAGGGATCTGGGTATAACCGTGCATAGTTCCTTGAAGGTGGAATCTCATATAGATAGGGTGGTAAAGAAAGCTTTTGGTATGCTAGCCTTTATAAATCAGAGCATTGAGTATAGAAGCTGGGATGTAATGTTAAAATTGTACAAGGCATTGGTGAGACCAAATCTGGAGTATGGTGTACAATTTTGGTCGCCCAATTATAGGAAGGATGTCAACAAAATAGAGAGAGTACAGAGGAGATTTACTAGAATGTTGCCTGGGTTTCAACAACTAAGTTACAGAGATAGGTTGAATAAGTTATGTCTTTATTCTCTGGAGCGCAGAAGGTTAAGGGGGGACCTGATAGAGGTCTTTAAAATGATGTAAGGGATAGACAGAGTTGATGTGGACAAGCTTTTCCCTTTGAGAATAGGGAAGATTCAAACAAGAGGACATGACTTCAGAATTAAGGGACAGAAGTTTAGGGGTAATATGAGGGGGAACTTCTTTACGCAGAGAGTGGTGGCGGTGTGGAATGAGCTCCCAGTGGAAGTGGTGGAGGCAGGTTCATTGGTATCATTTAAAAATAAATTGGATAGGCATATGGATGAGAAGGGAATGGAGGGTTATGGTACGAGTGCAGGCAGGTGGGACTAAGGGGAAAAAAATTTGTTCGGCATGGACTTGTAGGGCCGAGATGGCCTGTTTCCGTGCTGTAATTGTTATATGGTTATATGGTGATGGGTGCAGTAAGATATGCAGGTATATCCCTACACAAGGGTCTCTTTTTTCTCTCTCTTGTTTTCTTTTTCTTATCTCTTCTCTTTACCTTTTCTTTCTTTTAAAAAAAAATAATTTTATGGGTTTCTGTCTTTATTTTTCTACAGGCTATCACTTGTTCACCCTTGGACTGCCCTTCTGGTACTCTAGGGGTTTACACATCACTACTTCCTTCACTCTTTTCTTCTCTCGCTCTCTCTCTTTCTTGATCTACCTTTTTCTTGTTAAATTTAAAATGGAAGTTGTACACGAAATGTTTGTCATATGCCACGGTTTATACTACTGTACACCGCTTCTAATAAAAATACAAATTAAAAAAAATTAAAAAAAACTTCTTTGATTTAGCTCCTACCACTGCCTTCTGACTCTCTACTGATTGCCCAAAGATGATAAAAACCTCCGAAGAATGGTCTCGACCTGAAACGTCACCCATTCCTTCCCTCCATAGATGCCGCGTGTTACTCCAGCTTTTTGTGTCTATCTTCATGACAAAAACCATCTCATCTTGTGCCTGTCTCCTGCCACTCAGTTGCTTCAGCCTGTAATCATGCGCTGTAATACTTGTTATATTCTAGGGCTGCCATGGAAGGGGGGAAATTAAGAAAGTAAGCACTGCATAATGGGATTGGGTGACATGCTTGTCGCGTTTAATTTGCCAGTGGTGTACATTATCTGTTGGATGTGTGTCCAAGGCTTATAGACTTCTTAAGTATGTGTGGGTGAAGTTGAGAATGTAAATCTTGGGTATTATTGATAGTGATTCCTGGCAGGCAAGTGATGCAGGCATGAAGCAATGAAGGTTGTGTTGTAATTAATATACTATGAAGCATTCTTTGACCTTAATCATGTATGTGTGGCCATTTAGCTTCTTCCACAATGTTGGTGCTTGAGTTTCAGTATTATCTGCTGTAGTTATTTCCACCTGCTTCTGTTGAAATGTCTTTTTTAGCTTAGTTTAGAGATACAGCATGGAAACATGCCCTTCAGCACATCGAGTCCACTCCGACCAGTAATCCCCGCACATTAACACTACCCTATGTCCAATAGAGAATTTTTTTAATACCAAGTCAATTAACCTACAAACCTGTACGTCTTTGGAGTGTGGGAGGAAACCAAATATATCGGAGAAAACCCATGCGGTCACGGGGAGAACCAACAAACTCTGTACAGACAGCACCCATAGTCAGGATCAAACTCGCATCTCTGACGCTGAAAGCGCTGTAAGGCAGCAACTCTACCGCTGCGCCAACTGTGCCGCCCAGTACTGGGTGTAGTACTGGTGAAAATACACATGTCCTCTCCTCTCCTCTGCCTTCTGAGCCCAAACTTTCAATGCATTCAGAAAATCATGAAACCTGATCACCCACATAGATCTTGGGACATCTGGTGGACCAGAATAAGCAGCAGAGTGTCAATGAACAACTGCAGCAATGCACCGTACCTTAAGGAGGTGTAGTCTTTCATTTGTGCAATCAACCTTTAAATGGTGTAAACCACTCACAAAAGTGTGCCCCTTGTTGAGGTGATAATCCAATGTACAGCAAGTTGTGCATGTGATTCCATCATGTAATCGACATACAGCGTGAATTTGTAGTGCTATCTGCATCAGAGTAAGGATCATAGTCTAATTGAGTATCATGAACCTTATTTTCAGGAACTAGCTACTCATTGGTATTTTTGTCCATGCTTATAATTAATACTTCTCAATTGCAAATAAACATACCGTTGAAGGTACTCAGCGGGTCAGGTGGCATTTGTGGAGAGAAATGAGCAGGTGATGTTTTGGGTTGGGTCCCTCTTTAAATGTCCATTTCCCTCCATAAATGCTGCCAAACTTACTGAGTTCAGTCAAAAAAGATGAAGTGTGGAGTAACGCAGCAGGTCCAGCAGCATCTCTGGAGGACATGGTTAGGCGATGCTTCAAGTCGGGAGCATTCGTCAGACTGAAGTCACTCCATATTCCCCAGAGATAGAAACAAAATACTGGAGTAACTATTACTCTAGGACTACATTCTTCCTCCTCTTCCTTGAGTTCTCCAGAGATTTTTAGTTGTTACCAATATGCTACAATGTGGTTTGCATTTTTCCAACTACCTAAGTCAACAAACATCTCAAAGATGGACAACTAAAGCTGAAGTAACTCAGCAGGTCAGCGAGTATTTTCTGGACAAAAGGAATAGGTGATGTATTGGGACAAGACCTTTCTCTCTCTCTCTCTCTCTCTCTCTCTCTCTCTCTCTCTCTCTCTCTCTCTCTCTCCCTCTCCCCCTCTCTCTCTCTCCCTCCCCCCCCCCCCCCCCCCCCCCCCCTGCTGGGCCACCGAGCCGCCCTTGTCGTGCTAATCCAAAAACCATTGTGTAAAATTGGCTGTAGGAGCATGGATATGAAATGGATGAAATCAAAGCTTATGAGAGTTGAGAATGAGATCTGAACAGAATATAATGTTAAGTATTTGAATTTAATAACACAATGTTTCATTGAATTTCTTTCTGTATTTCAACCGTGCCTGGAGCAACTCTTCTGCCTCTGACTTATTCAACTACTTCTGCATGGTTTTGACTAGCCAACAATTCCCATCTTATGTCCATTTAAAGGTTTCAAAGGTCTTTTATTGTCACTTGCACCAATTAAAGTGCAGTGGTATGGGATTTACCATACAGCCGTACTAAAGAAAAAGCAACAAGACACACAACTACATAAAAGTTAACATGAACATCCACCATATTTAGTGTGGAATCTTGTGATCTTTATTTTTTGATTTAAATTAGCTAGAGCGATATGTGAAATCAGGCTAAATAATGAAATAAGTTTTGCTGGCTGCCTTCAACATATAGCATTGACGTGGATTTCCTTCCGTATGTGATGTACAAGCGAGAATCTAGGTGGTACCTTCAGTTACCTAGCATCATGGTATGAGAAATGGGAACCAATTTAGTACAATTCCCAAAGCTGCAGCAAAAGGTGTGACATTGGACTGCAGCAACGAATATTGCTACCTGTCTTTAGCCAATTACAAATTTCTAAATGCAAGTCTTTCTTTCTTTCTTTCTTTCTTATAATCTAGTACTAGTGCAATATTCTTTTTTTGTGGTTGTTTTTTAAATTAAGAACACATGTAAGGAAAAGCCTCGAGACTTTCAATAACACTGCAGGAAGGAAACAAGGAAAGCACAGCACTCTGCTATTCAATGGGCAGTACTTTCTGAATGAGCACCACCTTGCTACTCTGTACCTCCACCTTGGGACATGTATACTGCCATGCAATGTGTATTCCTCTTTCTAAAAGGCACATTTGTATTCCTTCAGCGGTTGTTTTTGTCCATGGCTCTAGTATCTGCAGCTCCTAATGTCTCTAATGTTTAGTTTAGTTTATTTATTGTCACATGTATATGAAATGCTGATTCTGCATGCTATCCAGTCAGATCATACTATTGGGTAGCACAGTGGCGCAGCGGTAGAGTTGCTGCCTTACAGCGCTTTCAGCGCCAGAGATGCAGGTTTGATCCTGACTATGGGTGCTGTTTGTCAAGAGTTTCTAGGTTCTTCCCGTGACCACATGGGTTTTCTCTGAGATCTTCGGTTTCCTCCCACACTCCAAAGACGTACAGGCTTGTAGGTTAATTGGCTTGGTATAAAAAAAGTCCCCAGTGGGCATAGGGTAGTGTTAATATGCGGGGATTGCTGGTCGGCGCGGACTCGGTGGGCCAAAGGACTTGTTTCCATGCTGTATCTCTAAAGTCTAAAGTCTAAAGTGATAATATTGCTATTTTTCTCCATGGCTGATAAAAATTAATTACAGAGGGAATCTAGTTCAATAAATGTTCTTCTAATATGTCCATCACTGTATCTCATCATGTGTTCATTCCAAATCCATGGTAAAACCATTTATATGGAAAACGTCCCCACCCATCATCAATACTTCCCCATCTTCCCAGCAACATGGAAGCTTCTGCTTATCAAACCATCAAAGGGGCATAGTAGTGCAGTGAGCAGAGTTTCTGCCTCACAGCATCTATGATCCAGGTCCTGTCCTGTCCTCTGATGATGTCTGCATGGAGTTTTCACTGTATCCTTATGACTGTGTGGGTCTCCCCCAGGTGGTCTGGTTTCTTCCCACATCCCCCAAGAATAAGCAAGTTGGTAGTAAAATGAGTGGTCAAATCTGGGAGTAATTGATGGGAATGTGGGGAAAATAAAATAGAACAAAAAGTGCAGAATAGATGTAAATGGATACATGATGGGTGGTGTGGACTTGGTGGGCCAAAGAGACTGTTAGCATCATATATGAATCAATAACCTTAGTTAATTTTGTCAGAGGCTCCTTTTTAAAACTAGGAATTTATCATGCTGTTTTAAAGATTAAGAGGAAACTGTTAACGTTTAGTGTGGGATAATTGTTGGGTCTGAAAATATTGTTCACCACATGATGACTATGTGGCATCGTTCTTTTAGGTTACAAAGGGAAATTCCAAAATGCTTTGCTTACATTCAAATATTTTTAATTGCACTGATTATTCCCACATGCACAAGACTCTAGAGTGATAGTAGTGTTTAAGAGGGTTTTGTATAAGCACATGGACATGTATGGAATGGAGGACCATGGATCATGAGAGTGCAAATGAGCTTAGTTTATCATGCGTCATGTTTGCACAGACATTGTCGTCTGAAGGGCCTTTCGTGTTCTGTACTTTTTCCCTTTAAAACAGTGGTGTCATTTTCTTTCTGACCGCAATAACCAAAAAGAGTAAAGAGTCAACTAAGTGATCAACCTAAAGTTTAACTTGACTGTTTTATAAAACTACTAACTGTACAGAATAGTATATTTCTGCAAATGACTGTCGTCCGGTAAATACAAGAACAAGCACTGATTTCCAAATGCAGATTTCATGCTTCAGGGAGTGTTATTTGAATGTGTTGCTATTGGAAACTGTAAGCTCCTGTAGTCCAGAGAATGTTACACAGTTTTCCAAATTATCTCATTGAACAGTAAGTGAGTTTTAGTACATAGAAATGAGGCTTTCTGATCAAACTTAAATTCTGACAAAACATTATTGAAACATAATTTGAATACCAGGGTTGCCCCCTAACCAATAAATAAGATATAGCTTTTCAATAATAGACACAAAATGCTGGAGTAACTCAGTAGGACAGGCAGCATCGCTCGGTAGAATAAATGGGTGACGTTTCGGGTTGAGACCCTTCTTCAGACTGACTCTCAGTTTGAAGAAGGGTCTCGATCCGAAACGTCACCCATTCCTTCTTTGCAGACATGCTCCCTGTCCCGCTGAGTTACTCCATCTCTTTGTCTATCTACGGCGTAAACCAGCATCTGCAGTTCCTTCCTACAGCAGCTTTCCAATAACAGTGATTTGGTATTTTGCTGTCTCATAGAAACATAGAAAATAGGTGCAGGAGTATGCCATTCGGCCCCTCGAGCCTGCACCACCATTCAATATGATCATGGCTGATCATCCAACTCAGTATCCTGTACCTGCCTTCTCTTCATACCCCCTGATCCTTTTAGCCACAAGGGCCACATCTAACTCCCTCTTAAATATAGCCAATGAACTGGCCTCAACTACATTCTGGGGCAGAGAATTCCAGAGATTCACAACTCTCTGTGTAAAAAACGTTTTTCTGATCTCGGTCCTAAAAGATTTCCCCCTTATCCTTAAACTGTGACCCCTTGTTCTGGACTTCTCCAACATCGGGAACAATCTTCCTGCATCTAGCCTGTCCAACCCCTTAAGAATTTTGTAAGTTTCTATAAGATTCCCCCTCAATCTTCTAAATTCTAGCGAGTACAAGCCGAGTCTATCATATGAAAGTCTTGACATCCCAGGAATCAGTCTGGTGAACCTTCTCTGTACTCCCTCTATGGCAAGAATGTCCTTGCTCAGATTAGGAGACCAAAACTGTACGCAATACTCCAGGTGTGGTCTCACCAAGACCCTGTACAACTGCAGTAGATCCTCCCTGCTCCTATACTCAAGTCCTTTTGCTTTGAATGCTAACATACCATTCGCTTTCTTCACTGCCCGCTGTACCTGCATGCCTACTTTCAATGACTGGTGTCCCATGACACCCAGGTATCGTTGCATCTTCCTTTTTCCTAATCGGCCACCATTCAGATAATAGTCTACTTTCCTGTTTTTGCCACCAAAGTGGATAACCTCACAATTATCCACATTATACTGCATCTGCCATGCATTTGCCCACTCACCCAGCCTATCCAAGTCACCTTGCAGCCTCCTATCATCCTCCTCACAGCTAACACTGCCCCCCAGCTTCGTGTCATCATCAAACTTTCTCGCACTTTCATGTCTGAATAATTCTGATGATTACCGTATACCTAGTCTATCTGAATATTGTTTCTCAGATCATTTAACATGGAGTTATATGCAACATTAAGTCACTGCAGGGGTTCTCAAAGTGAATATTTCAATAAAAATTTACAAAAGGAAAGAAAATGAAATCAATGAATGTTGCATTGTTGTTAGGTTAATATACGAGCAGATCTTTTGATATTCTACGTAATTCGGTGCTCGGCTAGATTTTTAAAGAGGTTTTATAAATCTTGTCTTAGCCCAATTGCAGCAATACCCATGGATAAATTATGTATGATTAAAAAATCAAATTTCTCTTTTCAGATCTGTGATACCAATATCTAATGTGGGATAATTTGCGAGTCTCAAAGATCATTCACCACATAGTGATTATGTGGCATTGCCTTTTTTTGTCACAAAGGAAGATTACAAAGTACTTTGCATACATTCAAATATTTTTAAATGCATCAATTATTTCCACATGTGCAAGGTACTTGAAACCGTGACTCAGTTTAAACGTAAGTGCAACATCAAAAGGGAGTTATTATCGAGTATAGCTGAATTTATCCACTCGTTTTCAAATGTCGCATTCTGAAGCTAGGTGATTAAAAACTAGCTCAACTCTCTGTGCTGCCAACTCCATCTTTAGAAGAGGCAATGAAATGTAAACTGAAGCTGGTACTCTGGAGCCTTGCCTGTATGGGCGTAATCGCGGCCCTTTAGAATACTTGACTTTGCGTTGAGTGTGCTGTCATTTGCTTTGAGACATAAAAGACCATTTAATGAAATTATTGTCTGCAACTTTGTATAAAATAAGGTTTTGAGGAACCTCTGGGGACAAACAAAGGCTACAGCCAACGGTGCTGGCACGGTTGGCTGCCAATTTCCTGGTCCAGGCATACTGAGTGGAGGTTGTTTCGGCAGCCCAGAAACACGCTTGCTCATTTTACAACCCTTTCTGTTGCCCTCTTTCCCTGCCACCCCTCCATTCACGACAGCCCATGTTCGTTCATGTGAAAGACAACTTTGAACCCACAATTGTCCCTGCTTCACATCCAATGCTACAAATCTGCTGTAAAATATAAACTGGGAGATCTGCAGATCTGTCTGCTTTATTTGATAGTCAAATTATATAAAACTACTGTTTTAAGACCACTCCGTTAAATAAGTAGGGTAATTTCAACAGAAGTAAGTTTGGGAGCTGGTAGAGGAAAACCACGACAGGAAGCAGCTCTTCCATAAAAAGAATCATAAACCTAAGCTGTTCTCCTTAGCAGGCTTCATATTATTGGACTGATGTGTTTATCTAATTTTGTGTGTTTTTACTGTGAAATTCTTTGATGGGAAAGACATCTTGTTATTAATTAAAACGTTATTGTTAATTGGTATTTTAAATTCCCACAGAAATTAAATCTGAGATCTCAGGAATTCTGACAACTATTTCAAGTTCTAACAAGTTTGCTATCTTTAAAAAAAAAGGACTATGTTGTTCTTTATGGCCAACATTGTATTTGCAAATCATGATTAATTAGTTATGCCTTCATCTTGGTACATGAAAGTATGCAAATCAATAAAAACATTAGCCATTCTTGTACCATTGATTGGCAAATAAGACATTATTATGTGATATAAATTATAAAGGGTATGTAAAAATATACTCAAACTTCAGATAAGTGCAATGTATCTCTAGGTTTTATTGCCCTCATAGTAGGCTTATGTGATTTTAAAACTCACGGTAGGTCCAGTTTGTGCCAATCTAATCATTAACATGTCAGAATAAAACGGAGTCCTATATCATTGTAAGGTCATACATGTAAGTGTGCTATGAGAAGGTCAATGACCTCTAACCCATGCTGCATACAATATATGACTGTCTTGACTTCTGATCTATAGGAGTCATGTTGAAACAAGCTGAAATAATTACCGCTTGATTTCAACACTGTGATTCACATTTTTTGATCAATCAGACGTTGAACTGAAAGACGCAGTTCAGTGATTTATCATAATGTTCCATCATTTTCCACTTTGGACCAAGGCAATAAATTCAACAAATTCAACATTTAATGTGTAGATTTTTATTGTCTCATGTATGCCTGAGCACCAGCTCTGTTGCATCCAAAGAACAACTATCAAGGCTGACAGACCTAAATCATGAGAGGAGACAATAGCTAGGAAAGTAATATGAATGACCTTCTGCAATAGCACGGCCTTCAGAAAGTAGATAAATTATTATAGATCTTCAAAGAAAATATGTGCTTCATATGAGGAAACTGAGATTAACTGTCAAGCTTTAGGAGCATGTTGACTTCATCAGCAGGACACCTGTATTTCAGCATTCAATTTCTCTAAGACTGGAATGTCCTTTTGGAACGTCCCTCTCTTAGTTTTTAAGCTTCTCTTTGGCCAGGCATTTAATCATCCAGAAACCTCTCACAATGCCATATCTTTACTGAATATATTCTTCTGAAATGTCATAGGCCATTTTTCTATCTGAAATGCTTTCTTCACCTGGCAGCACGGTGGCACAGCAGTAGAGTTGCTGCCTTACTGTGCAAGAGACCCAAGTCCTGGGTTCGATCCTGACTACAAATGGCAGTCTATACGGAGTTTGTGCATTCTCCCCGTGACCTGCGTGCATTTTCTCCGAGATCTTCGGTTTCCTCCCACGATCCAAAGACGTACAGGTTTTTAGTTTGGTATAAATGTAAATTGTCGTGTTATTGTGTGGGTGGGGGGTCGCTGGTTGAAGCAGACTCGGTGGGCCGAAGGGCCTATTTCCGCGCTATATCTCTAAACTAAAATAAACTATATTTATAGGATGTGTGGGAAGGAACTGCAGATGCTGGGTTTAAACCAAAGATAGACACAAAATGCTGGAGTAACTCAGCGGGCCAGGTAGCATCTCTGGAGAGAAGGAATGGGTGACATTCTGAAGTCTGAAGAAGGGTCTCGACCCGAAACATCACCCATTCCTTCTCTCCAGAGATGCTATCTGTCCCGCTGAGTTACTCCAGCATTTTGTGTCTATCTTAAATAAAATGTATGATTTTTGTCATATCTCAGTAACTTTCTTCAAGCAGCTGTCACTGGGTAAGTGTTAGGAGTTGAGATTAAAATAACATTCCTATTTCAGGTCTTGGTGCTGAAGATAGTGGCCCTGATGAGGACACATTACTTTATTAAACAAAGCAGAATTAATTATTAAAACAATCTTTCAAAGGAGGTATCAAGACGATAATAGAAAACATCAGTTATTGTGAGCTTTGGTGAAACTCCATCTGGAAGATAGTATAGTGGTCAGGTCTATATAAGGAAGGAAGGATATTTTTGCAATAAAGCGTCATCGAGGGTCACTAGATTGTGACATGGGATGAGATACGGGGGTTGACATATAAGGGAATAAAACTCCTTAGTAGGCCAGTATAATGTTTAAAACAGTGAGATATGACATTGAAATTAAGAGTCAATAGTGTTTTATTGTCATATGTCCCAGATAGAACAATGAAATTCTCACTGAAATTATGACATTTTTACTGGGTTTTACAGGATAAACACAAAGTTTGCGTTTCCCTTGGTTGTGGCATCTAGACCCAGTGGTCACTCTCACAGATAAGGAGTTGATTATTTAGTACTGAGAAGGGAGGATATCTTCACCCAGGATCTGGATGAAGTTCCAAAGGTGTGAACTTTGGAACTCACTATCCAACAGGGCTGTGGTGCCTAAGTTGTAGAATATGTTAGAGACAGAACAATAGATTTGTTTTTGTTTACAGAGATGCAGGGGATATATGATTAGTGCAAGAAAATGGCACCAGGGTAAATGATTATCTTGTTGTATAGGCAGGCAAGCACGAAGGGCATAGGCAAGCAAGGAGCATAGTCCTGCTTCTATTTCCTATTTTTCTATAAATGTTCTCAGCCCAAGCCTGTCCAGAGCGCCAAATTGTTTCAATATCTGAGATGGAAATGAACACAAGGCGTTTATCACATTATACTTTGCATCTAATTTTGAAGTGGAAGTAATTGAAGAAGCAGTTACACATGGTTTGATCATAAATCCTGCCGAGGGCATCTTACCCCTTACCACCAGGGGGCATCGCACGATGGCAGCCTTGCCAACAGTCTGTCTTTTTGTCTTTTTTGTTATTTTTAGTGTGTTTTAAAAGTTTGTGTTAATGTTCTCCGGTTTGCTTTATGTGGGGGTGGGGGAAATTATTTCCGGATCGCTCTGCGGCCAAACACCATGGAGCTGGAGGCCTTGCTTGGGACTGATTTTGAGCCCCACCGCGGGGACATGGACTTACCATCTGAGCCGATCCCTTGCCTGGGATCGACGCTCCAACCATGGCTTGCGGATTTCACCATCGAGGAGCTTGAAGTCTCGGGTAGAGACCGATGTCGGAAAGCTCCAAACGATGCAGAAGGTTCGGCCAGCCCCGACCTGAGATCAATCACTCGTGTGGGGGAGCTGATATCTCCCTGATGCAGGAGATTAATCGCCCGTCATGGAGGGCCCAGACGCCAACTACGGAAGCCAAGATCATCCCGTCAACGGAATCCCACTTCTGACACAATGTGCAAAGTACTTACGATACAGAGTCATTAAACATCATAACAAGTACTTTAATATGTTTACATACAGAGACCATCGAGATGAGTACTGTAGGCTCCCAATCATAAGTTAAACTAAAACACAACATGGCTGCCCGCCTGCACGTGGTGGCGGTGGCGTGGGAAACCTGCCATGGATTATGGATCATCATCATCAGCAAAACCAGACATGGATCAAATCAGCAATACTGTCTGATCTACACCCCCGACCGCGGGAAAACAAAGAAGGGAAGAGATTTAATTGTTTTTCGCCTTCCGTCACAGTGAGGAATGGGTTGGAGTCACTGTGGTGGATGTTCATGTTAAAATGTATTTTGTGTGTGTTTTTGTGGCTTTTTAATGGCAAATCAAATTCCTTGTATGTTGTAAAACATACTTGGCTAATAATGTATTATTATGATTATAATTATGATTATTACGACCTTGCAGTGATGGTCTTGGGCTGAGATAATTGGTTTCCAACAGTCATGACCACCTTCCTTTGTGCAATGTGTGACTCCAGGCATCAAAATGTCAGGTAGTTAGAATGTTTCCAAACAACTGTATGCAATTTGTACGTTCTCCCTGTGATAGTTGAAAGAGAAAACTAAAATAAGAACACTAACTAACAACTAAATAAATTTAAGTTAACCTAATTAATGGGAAACAATTGTATAATATCTATATCTTGCCACTTGCTCTGACACCCATTTCTCCCCATTTACTGTCAATGAAAAAAATCTAACTCATACTGGTTCACTGGGTAGATTTTCCTTTGTAGTTGCTGGGAAACACCAGAAAATGGATCCTTCACTGCCAGACTCCATAAGGAGTAACACATAAGGACTCCATAAGCAAGAACACAACACAGTTCTAAAGGCAATGAAAATAAGTTGTGATGAGGTTATACTGACACCATTCTGTACATATGCCAGTGTGCACAAAACCCACGAGGAGTTATAAAGGCAATGTCAGCAGTTCTGTGGGCCAATATATTAAAAACAAAATGTGGAAAACTCCTCCAACTGGAAGGTAAACCATCAGTCACCATTTAAGCAAATTATCTGGAAGATACTGTGGCTGGTTTCTAGATAAGGATCTTGAGGACACAGGTTTGATACTGGATCCATTTACATAGTCGAAAAACGAAGGTGTGGGGGGGCTCCCGGAGGGAGAGGGAAAGCAAGGGTTACTTGAAGTTCAAGAAATCAATATTCATACCGTTGCGTCGCAAATTGCCCAAGCTTATATTGAGGAGAAGAATCCCCCATATAAGTTGGCTCTGTTCTCTTGTGATTTGTAGAAATATACATGAAAATGAGCCTCACCCAGTTATGCTGCAGTACTGCTGGAGAAATTATTGCTGTTGTTTGTTTCATCACCACAATCAGCTTGCTTTTTAGTACATTGCACTACACAGGATCTCTGTCTTAAATGAAGAATAAAAGCTGGAGCAGACCTGATTTGGGACTTAACTGTTGAATTGCAATTAAATAGGATATTATCCAGAGTGATGACATATGATGTCTGAAGATAATTAAACAAACCTTCCAAAAACTCATCAAAGAGAAGAAAAGTTAGTTTGTTTTTTTAAATTAAACCTAGAATGGATTTTACAACAATTCATGTGCCAAACCAAATTTTTTCAAACATTTCTCAATGATATTTTAATAGTCACTTTATAGGATTTCTTTTCATATTACATGATGAAGACTGTTATTTGGAGTGAAGAAAGACCTCATGCTCACATTGCTGTTAATGCATTCTTGCTGGCACTGATTCCTGCATTCAATTTTAAGCTGCTTTAACTTGAAGCATTTAATAAATATTTGGGAATACTGGAAGAATACTGGGTTGAACTGCTCTTGCTATTTGGAGAAGATTCCTGGGTGTAAAATATTTGAATATTGGGACGGATGGATATAATAAGTTGGCAAGATTGGCCTTGAATTTCCCAACCTCTGAATACTTAACTGCCTCCAAAACTACCAAGGTTGTGTCCATGGGAAGTTTGCTGGGTGACATGTCTGTGATGGACTGAATGGAGGTTCACCGAGCCACCGGTGAAAGTATGCAGGACAAGCACATCATGGTTGAATGTTGTGTTCCATGCTGATTGACCGCAATACTGCCACTCTGAAACTATGCGCTCCATCAGAGGTCCTCTCCCTGAACTTCACTCAACTGCAGATTCATTCAGAGCATGAAGGACATATCTGTTGTGCTGCTGCAAGTAAGAATTTCATTGTTCCATTTTAGTGACATATGATAATAAAACATTCTTGACTCTTGATAGACATAAAAAAGCTGGAATAACTCAGCGGGACAGGCAGCGTCTCTGGAGAGAAGGTACATATGACGTTTTGGGTTGAGACCCTTCTTCAGACTTTCCTTCCCTCCAGTGATACTGCCTGTCCTGCTGAGTTACTCCAGCTTTTTGTGTCTATCTTCGGTTTAAACCAGCGTTTGCAGTTCCTTCCTACACATTCTTGACTCTTGACTCTTGAACCACCCAGAGCACCAAACGATCATGAACTGCTTTAAATTGCTGGATTATTACTTATGGTTATTGTTGTAAATCCATGTGATTTTGCTACTCTGCTTTTTTGTCATAAAAGGTCAATAGTTAATGTGACTAATATTAAATACTTTTTGTGAATGAAAGGCGGATGGGCGGAAACACTAATCAGTTGCTTTAAGAAAGGGTACCCTAGAAAGGTTGCCTCTTGCCTTTGACAGGGGATTGAGCAGAGGCCACATATAACAGGTCAGGCTACTAGAAGAGAGAGGAAGTACTTTCCTCTTCCCTGGAGCTATTTGACACCTGTATGTACCTTCTCCTCTACTCTGTTTCAAGCACACTTGTGGCCATTGTCTCAGGGAATACAGATCTGACCTCCAACCCATCCTCTAAATTACGTGCAGATGGATGGCGAGATAGCAGAATAAGTTAGGTAAGAACGGAAATAGGACCTGCAGCAAGGCAGAAGAGTCATTTCACAAACAGAATCAGTGACGGAAACAAAAGCAAAGGCAGATAGAAAACTCAGAACAAGCTAGAGAGATGGAAGAAGCAGATAGCGTATATCAACTAAAAATGCTGAGATAATAATGAAAATGGACAGAGTCCAAATTATAATTAAAACCAAAGTAACTAGTACTGAATAGAGCACATAAAGGATAACAAATGCAAGGGAAAACAAGGAACAAATGGGGAAGAATAAAAATAAAGCATTTAAATCAAAAGTGAAACAATATGTTGCTGGAGGCATTAATTACTTTTGTAAAGGTATGATGATAACCTCCTTAGTGAAATGGTGACCCCATTATTATTGACAGAATGCAACAAGTCCAAAAGAAGGTAAGGAACCCAGAAAAACTGTCAGTTAGATCATTTTGTGGTAAATCTTGCCATAATTGAGGTTAGTGATGTCTAGTGCTCAAGAGTCTGATGGCTGTTGAGGAGAAGTTTTTCTTGAACCTAGTGGTAATGGTTTTCGGACACCTATACCTTTTTCCTGATAGTAGGAGTGAAATGAGGACATAGCCAGGGTGATGTGGGTCATAGAGTGATACAGTGTGGAACCAGGCCCTTCGGCCCAACTTGCCTTCACCGGCCAACATGCCCAGCTACACTATTCCCACTTGCCCGCGTTTGATCCATCTCCTTCCAAGCCTATCCATGTACCAGTCTAAATGTTTCTTAAATGTTGGGATAGTCCCTGCCTCAACTACCTCCTCTGGCAGCTTTTCTATACACCCACCATCGTTTGTGATAAAGGTACCCTTCAGATTCCTATTAAATCTTCTTCCCTTCACCTTAAACCTATGTCCTCTGGGTCCCCTGTACAGCTTCAAGCTTAATTTGACATACTGAATATTTTTAATCTTCCACAGAAGTAGAGGCATTGATGGACTTTCTTAATGAGTACATCAATGTGCTGGGCCCAGGACATATCTTCAAAGAAATGCACGCCCAGGTACTTGAAGTTGTTGACTCTCTCCATTGCCAATCCATTGACGATGCCAAATTCATGGATTCTCATTTTCCGCATCTCAAGTCAACAAACAGCTTTTTGGTTTTTGCTGACATTGAGGTCAACATTGTTATTCTGACGCCATTCAATCAGATTTTCAACTTGTCTCCAATACCATGTTTCATTAGAACCCATTATTTGTCCCAACAATGGCGGTATCGTTGGCAATTTTAAAGACAGCATTGGAACTGTATCTGGCTTCACAGTCATGGGTATAGAGTGTGTAGAACAGGGGACTGAGCACACAGCCTTGAGGTGCTCCTGTGCTTATGGTTATTCAGGAGTAAGTGTTGTTGCCCATTTGTATTGATTGTGATTGTGATAAGGAAGTCGATGATCCAGTTGCATAAGGATGAGCAGAGACCCCGTTACCTGAATTTGGTTACAAATTTGGAGGGAATTATGTCGTTGCATGTTGAGTTGTAGTCGATGACCAACAGCCTGACATACATCGAAACAAGGAACTGTAGATGCTGGTTTACCAAAAAAAGACACAAAGTGCTGGAGTAACTCAACTTGTCAGGCAGCATCTCTTGCAAACATGGATTGGTGATGTTTTGGGTCAGGACCGTTCGTTAGTCTAAGAAGGGTCCAGCCCCCAAAACGTCACATATCTATGTTTTCAAGGATACTGCCTGACCTACAGAGTTACTCCAACACTTTGAACCTGACATATGTGTTCTTATTGTTCAAGTGGGTAGAGTACCTGGAACTGCCAAGGTTCATCTGTGTTTAAATGGATGAGAGGGGCAGTCTGCAAGTAGGTTTGGCACATTCAAACAGGGACGATGATCTTCTGTGATCGATTTAAAAATCCAAATCACTCCAATACAACAGTTGACCTATATTCCTAAATGATTAATGGAAAAAGACAACGTGTTTGTTGTTTGTTCATCCTAGTTCTACCAACATGTTTTGCTAACTAACATTTGCAGTGATGTGGAAAGGGCATTTGCTTCACCATTGGCAATGATGTTCCAAGAAAGCACTTACATTTTGCTTGAAGCACATTGCATTCTTGGGCCAGATTACATTGCTGGCCAGCTGACATTTCCACATGGAAGTGATGGCTGACTGGAATCATACTGCATTCCAGGCATGTTCTACAGTTGCACACTATATCAAGATTCAAGATTCAAGATTCAAGATACATTTAATTGTTATTTGGCCCCTTGAGATCCAAACGAAATGCCGTTTCTGCAGCCATACATTACAAACAAATAGACCCAAGACACAACATAATTTACATAAACATCCATCACATTGCTGTGATGGAAGGCCAAATAAACTTATCTCTCCACTGCACTCTCCCCCCCACGATGTCAGAGTCAAAGTCAAAGCCCCCTGCTGGCGATGGCGATTGTCCCGCGGCCATTAAAGCCGTGCCGGGTGGTGCAAGGTCGCACACCGGGTCTTGATGTTGGAGCCCCCGGCGTGCGCTCGCAGAGTCCCGCGGCCATTCCAAGCCGCGCGGGGCGGTGATGTCAGGCCCCGCTCCAGGAGCTCTTCAACCCCGCAACTCGGGCGGGGGAAGTCGCCGTTGCGAGAGCCCTGAAAAGCGGTCTCCCTCCAGGGACCCACGGGCTCCCGGTGACGCCGTCCACAGACCCGCAGTTGAAGCCTCCGACTCTCCGGTCGGGCGCAGCAGCAGCAGCAGCAGCAGCGCTCCTCCACCGCTCCACCCGCTCCAGACTCGGCCAGCCCCACGACGGTGAGGTGAGTCGGCACCAGAGTCCCCGGTCTCTTCCTGTTGGAGGCCGCTCCTCATTGCAGCCCCAACGATAACGGAAACCCGACGAGAAAAGGTCGGGTCTCCCGTGCAGGGAGAGATTTAAAAGTCCCCCTCCCTTCCACCCCCCCCCCACCCCCACCCCCCCACACACACACCCCAACAAAAAATAACAAAAACTACATAAAAACATAGACAGAAAATAATAAAACGCGGACAGGCTGCAGAGGTCGCTGCTGACGAGAGTCGCGCCGCCCACTATGGTGGTCAGATCATCTTTTCTTGGGTACCTAGCCTCGCCTCATACTTTCTACCTGGTGCCTCAGCTTTATATCAGCCAAACCTATTTATGGGTCTCCAATTTTCACTAAAAAGAGTAGATGAAAAAATGTGGGTTGTTTTCACTTAATTAATATTTTAAAAATTTATTACCTCTTATTTTGAAAATTATTTCAATATTTTTCCATCATTTGTAAATATCTCTGATGATCAAAGACATGTAGAAACAATGGAAATGAGCCAAGCTTCCAAAGGGCCATCACGGCATTCTGAGGCTGTTATCAATTTAACAATCCTAATGTTTTTCATACTACAGCTGGGCTATATTGCCAAATGGAAAATGAAACCTTCTATTTGTTGTTTGCTGATTCAGCTTTTACCAATAAACTTTGCTAACTAAAACGTTTTCGCCATGACACAAAGGCCTTTACCATCTATAGTCCAGTTACTACATGTGGACCATTTTGTTCCTTGGAATCGCGTTAGTAATGAAGCGGGCAGGACATTTGGAAACACACTAATGCAAAAGGTTGGTGTGGCTGCAGAGATCCCTGAACTTGTCTTTTTGTGGAAATAGATGTATTCATCCTTTCTGTATTGATTGTCACCAAATGATCTTGAATCGAGTATTCTTTTTGACATCCTTGTCCTCGCCTGACATAAAATCAGAAATACTCATCTCTTTGTCTTTCTGCACTCCTAATTTCATTTTTGGCATCCCTCTAGGTTAGGCCGTTTCCAACATATTATGGCAGCAGTATGGAAGTTTGAAAAATAAAACTTCTTTGGACTAGACAAAATATTTTCAGATAAGATGAGGCAACTGTCCTGCCAGTGCTGGTCAAAATGATTAAAAACCATTGCATTTTGTTGTGTCTTCTTGGATCTCCAAATATCGCAAAGCATTCTCAGCAAATGCAGTACATTTGAAGAATACTAGGAAGATGTGTAATATCTCTTGGGGACTGAAGGGTCACATGCATTAAATGATTTTACATAATAATGTCTGAAAATGGAAGTTCAGCTCCATGGTTTAGTTTGGTTAGAGACACATGCCTTTCGGCCCATTGAGTCTGTGCCGACCAGTGATCCCCAGACACTTACACTATCCTACACGCACTAGTGACACATTTTTTAACGATTATATCTAAACAATTAACCTACAAACCTGATGAAAACCACCGCAAATCAGGGGAGAATGTACAAACTCCGTACAGACAGCACCCGTAGTCATGATTGAACCTGCATCTCTGGCGCTGTAAGGCAGCAACTCTACTGCTGCGCCACCGTGCCGCCCACGCAATGGATCAAGGCTGCAGCTGAAGATTTTAACATGCTGCTGCTAAAATATTTTGCGTTTTGAGCATGTGACCAAGGAGAAACACTATTGCAAAAAATATCTATGAAACGAGGAAACACCATCCCCAAATTCAGCTGGCAGAGAAATCTGTCTCTAACATGCATCTTCTATATGGTGTTATGCAACTGATACTAACCATTGGCTCTACAACAGAACCAATCACAATAAAGACCACTGTCACATAAAGATATGTCCTTTTCCCATGTTGCAACTTACTTCCTACAAGCACCCCATGGGATGGAGCTAATCTTCTGATCTAATGAGGATCTGTTCAACTTACTGAGATGGCATTGCAGAAACAAGGTCACCCCATGCTATGTAGTCAAGCTGGAGTGTGCAGCCAACATTTATGTTCGTACATGCTTGGAGACTAAACTCTGAGACATCATTAACTTGTTCTCGAAACATAAGATGTCTATTAGGGAAAGTTGCCAACTGGCCCGTCCCAGACTGCAGCAGTATGTGCTGAGGGACGTACTGAAGCTTGGTGCAGCCAACGCCAAGGCTCTGCGGGGGAGGACCACAGTTTAGGGTCCTTTTGCTGCTGCACATGGGGAGGGGGAATGGGGGGGGGGGGGGGGGGGGGATGAGGGAAGTAGGCCTGTGGTGGAGATGCCTCTCAAATGAGGGAAGGGATTTCACTCCAAGGGGCACAATGAGTAGCAAGGGTGCGGAGTATGATTGTGGTTTATGGGACCACTACCAAATATAACAGTAATGAATGTGGAGAATGTCAGAGGAATTTTGCACAAATCGTGTGTTGTGTATAGACACAAAAGCTGGAGTAAATCAACGGGTCATACAGCATTTCTGGAGAAAAGGAATAGGTGAGACCCTTCTTGAGACTGAGAGTCGGGGAAAGGGAAATGAGTGATACAGAGAGATATAGAACATATGAATGAAAGATAGGCAAATTATCAAGGAAATGGTCCATTGTTAGCTGTGGGCTCGGCAAAAATGAGATACAGACAATGAACCTCACCAGGGTGGGGGAGGGACAGAGAGAGAGGGGCACAAGGGTTACTTGAAGTTAAAGAAATCAATATTCATACCACTGGGTTATAAGCTGCCCAAGCAAAACATGAGGTGCTGTTCCTCCATTTGAGTTCTGCACCATCCCCTCTTGTTTTGTATATACTTTTTATTTCAAATAGAGTTTATTTTGATAAAATAAAATAAAATTAAAAAATACGAAAGGGTTCACACGAGCCTCTGGAATATCTAGACTTATTTAGCATTCACTTGTTAAAATCTGAAAAATCTTGCAGCAAAACCCGCTGTGATGCTTTCCTATGTAAAATATGTGGTGTAAATACTTATTGATGTTGTTTCTGTTCCGTCTCCAGAGGCCAGACCCGTTCCCCATTAAAGCTTGCTTATAGCTAATACAGATCTCAAGCAATAAGGAACCAATGGCTCTCCCTGTTATTAACTGCAGCCTCCTCATAAACTTGAAAGCTCATTTTGTGTTCTACCATATTCCGAATGGTTTGTAACCACAATTTATTCCTTGGCAGCTGAACTGATAAGAAAGATTTTGTTCTTTTGCCGGCTTCACCGCAATTGTTGAAAGCTATCTCTCTGTGTGTGTTTTTCATTGCCTACAAAGCAATCCTCATTGGGGCCCACTATTCCAAAGAGATGATAATGAGAAAATAAGATCAGAAATTACAACATTATAATGGAAAAAGAAAACATGCGACAGAAATGGTATCTAAATACTAATCAGTGGTTACTCTTACTGAATCAAAACCAGCTGGTGTCAGTACAAGTAGATGCAAAGGCTTACTTAAGGCTATTTATTATTTGTAATGAGATAACTGTCATTCACTTTCTTTATCTGGCTGGTCAACTGATCAAGTAGTTGGTGGCAAAGATCCTATAGCAGAGCTCTGCTATAGGATCTTTGGTTGGAGGGGTCTGGAATAGGATCATTATTCAATCGTAGATTTAAGCAAAAATTGTTTTGTTTGTAACAAGGATGTTGTTGAAATGACGCTCTTTACAAAGTAACACAGAAATTACTTTCACTAAGGATAGTTTTCACCAACCTTACTAAAAGCATGTGATTCCTTATATAATACATAACACAGAACAGTATAGCACAGAAACAGACCCTTCAGCCCATTGTGTCTGTGCCGAACATGATGCCATTAACTTAATCACCTTTTTCTGCGCTTGAACCATATCCCTCCATTTCCTGCATACCCATGCAGTTTAGTTTAGAGATACAGCATGGAAGCAGGCTCATCGGCCCACCGAGGTCGCGCTGACCAGTGATCCCCATACACTAACATTACACTACACAATAAGGACAATTTACAATTTACAGAAGCCATAATTAACCTACACACTTGTCGTCTTTGGAGTGTGAAAGGAAACCAGAGCACCTGGAGAAAACCCACAGTCATGGGTAGAACGTACAAACTTCGTGCAGGCGGAACCCATAGTCACGGTTGAACCCGAGTCTCTGGTGCTGTAAAGCATCAACTCTCCCAATGGTAGAAATAATGTTTTGGACAACTCATTGAAACTTCTTTCTGATGCATTAGGTGTTATAGAAATCTTAAAGATCCCATTTAGCATTACAGTGACAATGTACACATTTCAAATGTAGACATAAGAAACTGCAGATGCAAAAATAGACACAAAGTGCTTGACCAACTCAACGGGTCAGGATGTATCTCAGGAGAAGATGGATATGCAACATTTTGGGTCGGGACTATTCTTCATTCAGTGTGGTTCTTCAGCCTATCCATGTCCTCCAGAGATACCACCTGACCTTGCTTTTATTGCACATTTCAAATACTGTTCCTAACAATTTCCTTTTGATATTAAATGGTTTTCTCAGAGCTCACTTCTCTCCTTCGATTTCTTTCATACCAAAGTAAATGTGAATGATGTTTTTGTGAAATCCTTTGTCAGTAATAAATTTTGAGTTTTCTGTTTGGTGCGTACATTATCTGATGAATTACTGTGCTAACTATCCAACACAGACTGACGCTGTCAAGATTCAGTACACAAGAGGCAATGGCACATAAATTTAGTTAAAATTAGAGTTGGAACATTGCAAATGCCTATGAGTTTGAGAAGGTGGGGGAGGTAAAGAAGAGGTTACTTTACTTGACAAGGCGCCAGGCAACACTGGAGTGACAAAGAAGCATAGAAAAGTTAGCTGCACGATGACTGAAAGAAGAACAAAGAAGAAATATGCTGAAAGATTTCATGGTTCCCCTTAATCATTAGTGGGATTTTTTGAAAGGAGACTTCTAATAGCTTTACTTGTTAACTACTGAATGTACTGTAGAAATGTGAGAACCATTAGATTATTTCTGTATATTACATAGGAACTATATTAGTCACAGAAGTTTAAACAATTTTGGGAGGGGTCTTCTTCTTCTGGCGTTTGAGGCAGCAGAGGTTATGTAATGCCCTCCAGGCGCTGTAGCCAGTGCAATGTGCTGTTGTTGAGGGCCGTGAGGTCTACCCCTCCACCAGGGGGGGCGGAGGGCAGCGCAGTCGAAAATGACGTGCCGCGCTGTTTATTGGTCTGCTCCACACATGCAGGCTGCTGATGAATGCAGCCCCCAGCGATACATTTTGGAGTTGAACCGGCCCACCCCTGTACGGAGCTGGTTCAGCGCGACCCACTCTTTGCGGGGCCGTGGTGTTCGGTGTAACAGTGAATTGCGGATGTTGCAAAGTTTGTTCCCAGCTGGTTCTCCATGCTCCTAGTGTATTGAAACCAGAGCCACAGAGGGTCGCTGCATGATGGGAGAAGAGGCGACGAGATGACAGGCGTTGAGGTCCCAGTTACTGTGAGTCCTGGGCGAGGTGGTGGATGTTTTGGCGTCCGATGCGGCCTTGCACACTAGCCTATGAGTGAAGTACCCTCTGCGAAGCTTGGCGGGTGTGATACCTGCGAGCACCGGCAGAAGATCCGTTGGAGTAGGGTGTAGGCAGCCGGTGATGATCCACATGGTGTCGTTGCGGATGGCGTCTAGCTTGCTACTATGAGCGCTGCAGCACCATGCTGGGGCAGCATACTTAGCGACATTGTACACGAGTGCAAGAGCACCTGGTTCGGAGAGTAGATGTCCTGGCGCCCCATGACGATCCAGCCATGCAACGCAGGAGGTTGTTCCGCACCGAGATTTTAGCACAGAGTGCTCAAGGTGTTGCTTGTATGTCAGTTGCCAATCTAGTTTCACCCCGAGGTATGTAGGAAATGGGTTATAGGGTGGGAGAACCTTACAATTAGAATTGTACAGGAATATGATTCCACAGTAACCAGTTTACACCAAAAGTGATGGCAGCTTTGGGATTTCTGTGTTTATGTGTTTGAAGCAGTATTCGGAAGTTCCTTACAATGATGCACTGCAAAGCTTCAGGCTGCACTCTGTCATTGAAATCCTTGTGGATTACTAAAGGGAGGGCAAACTTGTGCCAATCAGCCTTTACTCACATTCCAAATTGTCCGAAGATCTTGTGTCAGTCTAAGGAGGGGCAGCAAGAGTATTTCCTTCAGGAAATGTTTCTATTTCCTTCAGGAGGTCACAAAATACTTTTTCTATTTCCTTCAGGAAATACTCCAGCGAGGATCATAAGCTTGCCCGCCACCAGACCGGTCCCTCTATTGACACTCCTCGACTTGACCTTCCGCAGGCCTGTGGCTCCACTGCTGGGCCTCGTCGCCTGCCCGACCACAACGAGGCTGAGATTGCAACCATGAGGAGCAGTACCAACATCTACCGCCTCTCCGACTCTCACCGCTTCCTGGCCGAACCCAGGCCCGGACCACCGAAACTGCCATGACTGCCAACGCTTACTGCCTCCCTGGGGCCACCACCACCACTGTCGCCGACCTTCACTGCTTGCCTGGAGCCACCGGTGCTGCTGCCACTGACCTGTATCTCTATTCTAGCCCCCCACGGGCCTCCCACAGGCCCCCTCCAGCGACTCCGCAGACCCTCGCCTCCCCACTGCCCACCAGCAGGTTGGAGCCGTCGCCTCACCTGAGTCCCAGGCTCAGCACCAGGCCAACAACCTCCACGATGCGGACTCCGATAGTACGTGGCCTGACTCTGCTGGGCCCTACTGCTCCCCCCCTCTTACAGGGAACCTGTAGTGATGGGTCTTCCCCTTTCCTCTCTTTTAATCAGGTTACCCGGATTTTTGGAGTGCTCTTCCAATCTGCACCCCTAGCAACAATGCAGTACTTTTCCGCTTAGCACTGCTTAAACCTAGTTTTGTCTTTAAATATCCTGTCAATCGGATATCCAATTCTGGGCAGGACCTCTAACCACTATAGTTTTACAGGCCCTTAACCCAGAGGAGAGGGCCTTTAACCCAACCCTAGATTGGTCTCTGCAGCAGCTGCAGCTACTAACTTTGACCAATAGTTTTCCAGGCCTTTAACCCAGAGGAGAGGGCCTTTAGCCCAACCCTAGTAGGGCCTCTAACCCAAAAGGTACTTTTGCCCCCAGTGATTCCTAGACTCTGTTCTACGATTGGACTTCCTACTGATCACAGAAACCTGGCTAAATCCTGGTGAGCTTGCTCCACTCGTGGAACTCTGTCCTGATACCTGTAACGTTTTCAGCTCGCCTAGGCTCTCTGGTCACAGTGGGGTCCTAGCCACTGTGTTTAAGAAGCATTTCAACTGCCTCCTTCTGAACGCTGATCATGTCTCCAGTTTTGAACATCAACTAGCAATCATAGATTTAAAAAATGGTCTAATCTGTCTGCAATAAGTTTAATTTTAATTGTTCTCAAGTAATTGTACAATCGCCCACTCATTATACGAATAAGGACTAACAAAAAATCTGGACAGTCAAAAGCCCAATTTGGTAATCTTATTTGGTGATGCATTTGAAACCAAATTTGACCGGGTCCTAAAGAGTTTCAATTGGTGACTCAATTAAGATATCATTTCTTAATAAATATCTGCTGTCCCCCCATGAAAATCTCCTCAATTTTGCGAGTGAGTGTTCATTTATGTAAATTAAAGTCTGGCTTTTTGTGGGTCCTGTCAATCTGGTCTCTACGTTCACCACTGGACCCACGCACAAGCTTGGCCATACACTCAACCTGGTGCTTTCGTTTGGTCTCCCAATTTGTAATACAGAAATTATTGATGCCTGTCTGTCTGATCATAGTGTGCAATTATTTTTAAACTACTATAAATATTATACAAGGCCATAAAAACTAATAATACCTTTTGCGACGGGGTCTTGCAGCGATTTTCCGTTAATGATTTACTAGGCTGAACATTTTCGATTGGAACAGCCTAGTTATATTTGATACATCTCTGCCTAAACAGCGCCTCTCCCTCAAAATCAGCCCCATGTAAACCCTGCTCGCTACTCCCGCGACGTAAACTCCACGACGGCCAGTAAATTCTCTGAGGCTCTCATAGCCACCCCAGACATCTGCACTATCGAGGCGTCTCCCCTCCATCTCAGCACCGACGACCTCATTTCTTTATTCAATACTACTTGCTCTTCCATTCTGGATTCTGTTGCTCCTCTTAAAATGAAAAGGCCTAAGCCTAAAGGCTGGCCATGACTCAATGACACCACCAGAGCCCTAAGAAGAGAATGCAGAAAATCAGAACGTAAGTACAGATATGATAAGCTTCAAATTTCCTTTCAACTGAAAAATAATCTTCACAAATACCAGGAAGCAGTAAAATCTGCAAGAACAAAATACTTTTCCACCCTTATTTCCAAAAACGCTCATAACTCCAAGGTCCTTTTTAATACCATCACCTCCATCATATGTCCTGCCCCCAGCACCAGCTTAACTGGGTCCCCTGCTAAGTGCGAGGAATTTACTACATTTTTCACCAGCAAAGTTAAGAACATCAGATCGAATATTTCATCTCCCATCCGTGACCTGGGTATCCCATTGGTCTGTTCTTCAAAATTAGACTGTTTCCAACCCGTTACTCTACCCTCCCTTGTAAAAATGGTCACCACCATGAAACCTACTACCTGCCCCCTCGACACTGTCCCCTCTGCCCTTTAAAAGATGTCATTACAATAGCCGGTCCCAGCATCCTCGCCATCTTCAACAGTTCTCTGGCCACTGGCACTGCTCCTACCTGCTTCAAGCATGCAGTGGTCCAGCCCTTCCTGAAAAAACCTAACCTCGACCCCACCTTGCCAAGCAACTGCAGACCCATCTCTAAACTGCCTTTCCTTTCAAAAGCCCTTGAAAAGGTAATTTTAAGTCAACATGCCTTATCTTCATTAAAATACTATCTTAGAAACTTTCCAATCTGGTTTCAGGGCCCACCACAACACAGAGTCTGCCTTGTTGAAGGTACATTATGACCTACAACTCACCGTTGACTGGCGACTGTGCAATCCTGCTCCTTCTCGACCTCAGCGCAGCATTTGATATTGTCGACCACACCATCCTAATTGACCGTCTCCGGTACGGGGTTGGTATTGATGGCACTGCCCAGAGCTGGTTCATCTCCTATCTCAAAGGTAGGAGTTTCTCTACTAACATAGGCAACTCTTTTACCCCCCCAGCTAGCCTCTGCCGTGGGATTACATAAGGTTCCATCCTTGGCCTCATTCTCTTCTCCCTGTATATGCTCCCCTTAGGCCAAGTCATTCAAAGGCACGGCATTTCCTTCCATTGCTACGCAGACGATACACAACTCTATCTCCCCCTGAAGCCCAAAAAACGATCAAATCTGTTTAACCTTATCCGCTGCCTCGAGGATATAAAGTGTCGGATGGCCCAGAATTTCCTCCAACTAAATGAGAGTAAGTCTGAGGTCATCCTTCTCGGCCCCTCAGACTCAATCAAAATGATTTCTTCTTCGAGTCCGTTGCAATCTCAGATGTCGTTCTGCCAGTATCTGGCGCAGTTCACAGCTGGTCGGGTCGGTTCAGCCAGGTCCTGGGGGCTGCACTGGGGGGCGTCATCACACTCCAGTATGTGGGACATTGTCTGTACTGCTCCACAGCTGCATGTGTCTTCTGCCTGGTAGTTCCATGCTTTCATAAGTGCTTTGCACCTCCCCTGCTTCACTCGTAATCTGTTGAGGGTCTTCCAGGTTGGCCATGGGAGGTCGTGCCCGCTGGCGAGGCATTCAGTTGGAGTGATTCCTCTCTCCATCCAGTCGTGGGCTCGTGTGTTGAGCTGGTTCCATTCATCTTTCCAGATGTTGGTCCTTGCTGTTTCTTTGGTTGTCTGGAGAGGTGGGACTGTCTGCAAGAAACTGGCTCTAGATTTCAGTCGGGGTGGAGGTGCTGTGTGTCCGTGCAGGGGGTGCCTGGTATCGATCTCCTGTGCTCTCCGCTCATCTTGGGCGACGATGGATCATCTGATATGGGGGGGGGGGGCAATACCAGCTAGGGCGTAGAGGCACGGGACTGGCGTTGTCTTTTTGCATCCCGTGGTAATGCGGCAGGTGTCGTTGAGGGCTGTGTCAACCAGTTTGGTGTGGTGGGAGCGGCTCCAGCTTGAGCACGCGTATTCAGCTGTGGAGAAGCACAGGGCTAGGGCAGTTGCACGGATGGTTGGTGGATCAGCGCCCCACTTTGAGTTTACCAGTTTGCGCAGGATGTTGTTGCGAGTGTTGACCTTGGCTTTGGTGTTCTGAAGGTGGGTTTTGAAAGAGAGTGTCCTGTCGAGTGTGACTCCGAGGTACACGGGGTGGAGGTGGTTGGAGAGTTTGTGGCCATCCCATGAGACGCTCAGTTGTTTTCCTGCATCTCGATTTTTAAGATGGAAGCTGCATAGTTGGGTTTTTGATGGGTTGGGTTTCAGGTGGTTGTTATTGTAGTAGGTTGTCATTTCTTGGAGGGCGCTCTCCAGGACAGACTCGATCTTCTGGAAGTTCTCCTGTTAGGTGGTGATGCAGAGGTCATCGGCATAGATGAAGCGGCATTGTGGGGGAAGTGGTTGGTCGTTGGTGTAGATGTTGAAGAGGAGGGGGGCCAGTACGCTGCCTTGTGGTAGGCCATTCTTTTGGGCTTCCATTTGCTCTTCTTGTCGTTTAGTTGAATGAAGAAGCGCCTGTTGTTGAGAAGGCTTTTGATGACTTGGCACAGGTCGAGGTCACCAGTCATGTCAAAAAGTTTCCCGATCATGGTGCGGTGCTGGACAGTGTCGTAGGCAGCGGTGAGATCTATGAAAGCTGCTCCGGTGATGAGTTTGCACTCAAAACCTTCCTCAATGTGTTGGGTGACGTTCAGTAGCTGCCCGGCACAGGAGCGGGCCAGGGCGGAAGCCAGCTTGATCTTTAGTAAGCTTGGAGTCTATAAGTGGCATAAGGTGTTGGAGTAGTAGCCTCTCGTAGAGCTTGTAGGTGATGCAGAGGAGCGAAATGGTAGCAGGCAGCCTTGGAAGCCTTACCCTATTACTCAAACCTCACGTCAAAACCTTGGTGTGATATTTTGACTCAGCATTGAAATTTGACAAACAAGTCAATGCCGTGGTAAAAGCTAGCTTCTTCCAACTTCGGACGATAGCTAAAATAAAACAATTCCTCCAGTTTGATGACCTCGAAAAGATCATCCACACATTTATCTCCTCCCGCCTAGATTAGTGTAACTCCCTCTATACTGGCATCAGCCAATCTTCCCTGTCCCACCTGCAACTGGTCCAAAACGCCGCAGCGCGACTTCTGACAGGCACCCGAAAAAGGGACCACATCACCCCAATCCTGGCCTCTCTCCACTGGCTCCCTGTGCGGTTCTGAATACATTTCAAGATCCTCCTTTATGTTTATAAAGCCCCTTTAACGGGCTTGCTCCCACCTACATCAAAAGTCTGCTTACCTACCACACCACCTCCAGGTCCCTCAGATCTGCCGACTTGGGGTTACTGAACATCCCGCGGTCTAGGCATAAGCTCAGGGGCGACCGCACCTTTGCGGTTGCAGCTCCTAGACTGTGGAACAGCATCCCTCTTCCCATCAGAACTGCCCCCTCCATTGACTCCTTTAAGTCAAGACTTAAAACTCATCTTTACTCTCAAGCCTTTCTTGACATCCTCTGAGTGAGGGCTATATGTATGTATTTATGTATATACTTAATCTATGAACCACTGCTGTATAACGTTAGTACCTCCACCAATGTAAAGCACTTTGGCCAACGAGAGTTGTTTTTTAAATGTGCTAATTAAATAAAAGTGACTTGACTTGACTTGCGATCTTGTTGGGACCCTTTCCCAAGTCTGCAAATGATCGATCTGCTCCGACTAGCGAACTGGTGAAAACTGATGCGAAAACCGCTTTGTGGCGCCAATTTCTGCACTCGCAATTGACAACAACTCAACACCCTTAATCGCATGTTTGTGTTTAAGGGTCCGTTAAGATCCCGGATGATCCCTCAATGTATGTACTCTCTTCTCCAGCTTACCCCCTTAGTCTAGTTCTGTAAAAAACACTGAGTCAAGCACTGGAACAACTAAACTTTATTTTTAGATTGAACAGCAAATTCCCCTATACGATACCTAAACAACCGCGGGTTCGATCCTATCTCAGCCTGGCCAAGCCCTTCAGCCTCGTGCAAGCAGATACACTCCTAAAGGTCACGCATTCCCAAGCGTTCCTCCAGACGACCGACATCGATCTAAGATGGAACCACCTTTTATAGGTCCACAAACCTTGAGGGTCCGAACTACATAGGGGTGGTCTCTTTACAGTCCAATCAAACATATTAATTACATCAATACATTATACACAGTTCTCCAAACAAATTACAGAGTCTCCCATACATTGTATCTTTGAGAAGCTTCTGGAATGAAGCTAAATAACTGAATAATGCAACATTTACCCTGGAACTCAAAACAATCCTGCCAGGGCTTAACACTTTGTCCAATCAACAAACAGCAGGGTAACTTTCTTGCACCATTATTTACATTATTTACAATTATTTTGCAGCAATCCAATCAACTTCATCCATTTACAATACTTTGTAGGTCTGCAAGAATCACATTCATACTGACAACTGAAGAGATACTCATACATTTCTTATCTGCAACATTGATCTGTGACCTGGTCTGCCTGGCACCAGGCAGCAGCTTGTGACTTTTATACGCAAAACACAGATTTGACCAAAATGGCCTTCCCATGCATGAATCCTCTGCTAAATGTTGGTTCTATTCCTGCTCCTATTTGGCTAGGATTTAAAACAGCACCTGAGGTCGGGATCACACCCAGATCTCCGGTGCTGTGGTGCAGCTGGTGTACCTATTGCAGATAAAGGTATGGTCGGTCACATTTTTCTATGTGATGGCTGAGAAGTGTAGATTGTTTGCTGGTTTATGCCACAGATTTGCCAGATTGATTTCCCATGAGACCATCCATCAAGACGACTGTCAACATTTTCAAGCTGGGTTTCTAGTCGTCCTGGAGAAGACCAGGCCAAAAGGTAACTTGCTTAAATTTTATCCCTCACAAATTATATGCATATTATTTATTTAATTCTCCTGGCTATGCTCAGCGTTAAAGGAACCCAAAAGTTTGGAAATCAGGTCCTCCCCCATGTACAATGATTTATTTTGCACTGATTTATCAAACCTACATTACTGGGATAAAAATAATTGATGCAAATCGCTTTGATTTTTAAATCTCATTTCACATTTCAAATTAGAGAAAAATTAACTACATCAAGTTAGGGAATATGAATGACTCTGGTTTGGGTACCTTACATATCAATGAGTGGAATAATTTTGCAGCAAAAAGGCCATTAACAGGAACATGATGCTTGACTAATTCCTTGGGTTATCTTAATCACAGAAGTTGTCACATCACCTTAGAAGTCTTATTAGTATTCATGTTAATACTTGTGCCAAGATCACTGTGAAATTGCTTCAATATTATAATAATATTGAAGCAACTTCACTTGTGCGTTAAACAATAAACTTGACTTAAAAACTGTCATTTCAATTCAACGACCTTTTTTATATAATGCAAAAAATCAAACAGCGCAGCATTGCTAACGAGTAAAAAATAATCAATCTAATTCTGCACTGACCTTCTTATCTACAAGATGCAAATTTATCAGGCTAGTCACCTGACCTCTAAATAACTTCAACTGTGATTCGGCTTATATCTGCATATTAATGCTGCAGCCATTTTGGAAAACCTGGACTACAGAGAAGGTGAGTTGGTTAATGAACTGACACTGTGCTCACAAATGCACACTTGTGATCCAATCTGATCCAGTTGTATGTGGCAAAAATAATTAAAGCCTTGTGGCTCAAAGTTAATTGACCAAATAGTTCATACATTGTGCAGCTGGAGTCTGTTCTTCCATGGGAAATATCCCTGAATAACATCTGCGATTTGACATTGCATAAAGAAAATCTGTCAATCCTCGAATGCCGCATTGTTTGATCAGTACCTCCTTGCCTCACCCCTTTATCTTCCATTTGTGCAAGATGTGGTTGTTTTTTTAAGAAACCACTTTTTAAAAAAAAAGCCTAAACAAGAACAAGAGTGTTTATTTGTTATATGCACTGGATATGAACTGGAACAATGAAATTCTTACTTCCTGCAGCTTTACGGGCTCATTAGACAGAACAACAATAAATAAATATACAGTTATGCTATGGAAACTTAGACCACAGTAATGCAAAAACTAAACTATGTAAAGCCATCATTGTAGTCTGCAGTGTTTAGTTTAGAGATATAGCATAGAAATGAAAGCTGGAAGAGAGGACGGGCAGGACAAAGTCTGGCAAGTGATAGGTGGATAGAGGTGAGGGGGATGGTTAGACAAAGGCTACAGATGAAAAGACAAAAGATGTGAGAATAGGATTGAAGTTGTGAATGGGGAAGCTAGAAAAGAATGTAGGTTGAAGGGAAGAGGGAGGGGGAAGCGAAGTAGATGCAAGTCCAGATGTGGCACAGGGTGGGGGGGGGGGGGGGGGGGGGGGTGAGAGAAGAAGGGAGGGGGATTTGTAATTACCTAAAACTGGAGAATTTAATGTTCATACTGTTGGGTTGTAAGCTTCTCAAGTGGAATATGAGGTGCTGTTCCTTCTGCCCAGAGCATCTTCCATAGAAACATAGAAACAGAAAATAGGTGCAGGAGTAGGCCATTTGGCCCTTCGAGCCTGCACCGCCATTCAATATGATCATGGCTGATCATCCAACACAGTATCCTGTACTTGCCTTCTCCCCATACCCCCTGATCCCTTTAGCCACAAGGGCCACATCTAACTCCCTCTTAAATATAGCCAATGAACTGGCCTCAACTACCTTCTGTGGCAGAGAATTCCAGAGAATCACCACTCTCTGTGTAAAAAATGTTTTCCTCATCTTGGTCCTAAAAGATTTCCCCCTTATCCTTAAACTGTGACCCCTTGTTCTAGACTTCCCCAACATCAGGGACAAACTTGGATTGGATTTATCGGCCTTTAATCCATTCAATTTACCTAACACCACTTCCTAGCTAACCTGGATTTCACTCAGTTCCTCCATCTCATTTGACTCCCAGTCCCCTGCTATTTCCGGTAGATTATTTATGTCTTCCTTAGTGAAGACAGAACCAAAGTAGTTATTCAATTGGTCTGCCATGTCCTTGTTCCCCATAACCAATTCACCTGTTTCTGACTGCAAGGGACCTACATTTGTTTTAACTAATCTTTTTCTCTTCACATATCTATAAAAACCTTTACAGTCAGTTTTTATGTTTCCTGCCAGTTTTCTTTCATGATCTATTTTCCCTTTCCTAATTAAGCACTTTGTTCTCCTCTGCTGGACTCTGAATTTCTCCCAGTCCTCTGGTAGGCTGCTTTTTCTGGCTAATTTGTATGCTTCATCTTTTGTTTTAATACTATCCCTGATTTCCCTTGTTATCCATGGATGCACTACCTTCCCTGATTTATTCTTTTGCCAAACTGGGATGAACAATTGTTGTAGTTCATCCATGCAGAACCCTTTAAGAATCAATTGCCAGTCTATCTTGGCCAATTCACGTCTCATACCCTCAAAGTTACCTTTCTTTAAGTTCAGGACCCTTGTTTCTAAATTAACTATGTCACTCTCCATCCTAATGAAGAACTCAACCATATTATGGTCACTCTTGCCAAAGGGGCCACGCACAACAAGACTGCTAACTAACCCTTCCTCATTACTCAATACCCAGTCTAGAATAGCCTGCTCTCTCGTTGGTTCCTCTACATGTTGGTTTAGAAAACTACCCCGCATACATTCCAAGAAATGCTCTTCCTCAGCACCCTTGCCAATTTGATTCACCCAATCTACATGTAGATTGAAGTCACCCATTATAACTGTTTTACCTTTGTTGCATGCATTTCTAATTTCCTGTTTGATGCCATCCCCAACTTCACTACTATTACGGTGGCCTGGACACAACTCCCACTAGCATTTCGCAGCTCTACCCATATCGATTCCACATCCTCCAAGCTAATGTCCTTCCTTTCTATTGTGTTAATCTCCTCTCTAACCAGCAACGCTACCCCACCTCCTTTTCCTTTCTGTCTATCCCTCCTGAATATTGAATATCCCTGGATGTTCAGCTCCCAGCCTTGGTCACCCTGGAGCCATGTCTCCGTGATCCCAACTATATCAAAGTCATTAATAGCTATCTGCACATTCAACTCATCCACCTTATTACGAATGCTCCTTGCATTGAGACATAAAGCCTTCAGGCTTGTTTTTACAACACATTTACAATTTTACAACATAATTGATTGATTCATCAACTGCGTATATATTGAGTATTGGAATTATTTTTCACTCAAAGTCACCGATGAAAGAAAAATCAAGCTTAACTATCTCATTAAATTTGCTTATTCATAAAATTGTCACCACCAAAGAAGACATTAATAATCCTGAAGAAGGGTCTCGACAAGATACGTCACCCATTGAGTCTGAAGAAGTCTCGACCCGAAACGTCTCTCCAGAGATGCTGCCTGTCCTGCTGAGTTACTCCAGTATTTTGTGTCTACCTATGACTTATTAATATTCAAGTTAATGCCCTTTGGCAACTGCTCAATTAAACAGATTAAAATTGCCATTGTTCAGCTATTGACAACTTTAGAAAGATAGGTAAGCCAGGGTGAATTTTACTTCGTGGTTTTACCTTTTAGTTTAGTTTAGAGATACAGCGCAGGAACAGGCCTTTCGGCCCACCAAGTCCACGCCAACCAGCAACCCCCACACACTAACATTATCCTACACACATGAGGGACAATTTACATTTATACAAAACCAATTAGCTCACAAATTGTAGGTCTTTGGAGGGTGGGAGGAAACCAGAGCTTCCCGGAGGAGACCCATGCAGGTCACGGGAAGATCGTAGAAACTGCGTACAGGCAGCACCCATAGTCAGGATCGAACCCGGGTCTTTGGCGCTGTATGACAGCAGCTCTACCATTGCACCACAGTGCCGCCTTGACGGAAAGTGTTAAAATAATCCTATTAGTTTTAGATTAATATTATTAAACTGAGCATTACTTTAGGGCGATACAATGTCACAGCGGTAGAGTTGCAGCCTTACAGCACCAGAGACTCGGATTCAATCCTGTACGGAGTTTGTACGTTCTCCTTGAGATTGGATGGATTTTCACTGGGTGCCCGGGTTTCCTCCCACATTCCAAAGGATTGCAGGTTTATAGGTTAATTGTTTTCTGTAAATTGTCCCTAGTGTGTCGGATAGAACTAGTGTATGGGTGATCCTGGTTGATGCGGACACAATGGGCGAAAGGCCTGCTTGCACGTTGTATCTCTCTAAACTCTATCACTCCAAATCTGTTGCAATGCAGTCACAAGGATCTTTTCCGAGTCCTACACTGCCTTTGTGATATTCTTAAAAATGTGTTGTAAATGGGCAGTTAATTAAACTGCTTTAACAATATTCAAGAACGTCCAACATCTAAGCCTTCTTCTAACACTGGTCTTATCAAATGATGCCCTGTCTTGTTGATGATCTCAAATATTGCAAGAAAATGTTTATCAGATTTAAAAAAAAAAACATGTTTTGAGTAGAAATATATTTTCAGCAGGGGGTGCGGCAGCATTTTTAAAATCAGGAAAAGCAGTATTAAGTAACACCTCCTTTACTTAGCAGTTGAATGAAAGCTAATGCTTTATCATGTAGAAAAATCTAATCGTGCCTGCCAAGCATAATGAATGTATCACCTAACCAGAGTAGAATGTGCGTTTACCTCTAAATACCCAAAGGGATTCTTTCTTGTTCTGCTTGCAAATGATTTTCAATAAGCTGGAGGAAAATTGGAGAGAGATTTCCTGTAGTTGCAGCAATATAGAAAAATAAACAGAGATTTCCTATTTCTCCTAATACCTTCTAATCTCTATAAGTTGTTCAAGCAGTGCCAGTCATCTCTATGGAGAAGCAAGTCAAGTGAATGATTGAAAAAGCTATTTAGCATTCCTTGAGAACAATATTGTTAAACGGTGCCTACTGCCTTTTGGGGTATATTTAAGTACTTACAGCATCATTCCCTTTAAACGAGATCGCAAGGTGCAAGTACAGCTTTGCTTTAATTTGACTCATACACTCACATAATAAATCTGAAAAGGTTGGTGTTAAATTATAATGATATCTTTATCAACAGTTTAGAGTTTGAAATTGACAATAATTAATATGCAAGAAGGAACTACAGGTGCTGGTTTACACCGAAGATAGACACAAAATGTTGGAGTAACTCAGCGTGTCAGGCAGCATCTCTGACAAGAAGGAAAAGGTGATGTTTTGGCTCGAGACCATTCTTCAGACTGAGAGTCAGGGGAGAGGGAAACGAGAGGTATGAAAGGGAAACAGAACAAATTAGAACTGGAACTAATGATTCAGGAAAGGTGGAGCCCACAATAGACCATTGCTGGCTGTGGATGAGGTGATGACGAAGTGATACTAAGAGAAGAGTGAGGGATGGAGAGAGACGGAATGCAACGGTTACTTGAGATTAGAGATATCAATGTTTATATTGCAAACTTGGGCAATGTGAGTCAAATGGGCAATGGACCATTGTGGGCTCCACCTTTCCTGAGTCATAGGTGCCAGCTCTAATTTGTTCACACCAATGATCGATACAAAATGCTGGAGTAACTCAGCGGGTTAGGCAGCATCTCTGGAGAAAAGGTATTGGTGATGTTTCGGGTCGAGACAATTGGATCCTGTTTTTTGCCAGCACTATTTGCTTCTCTGGGTAGATCTCTTAAATCCCCCTTCCAGCTTTCTTCAATATTCTTAACTATAACTACAAATGCAAAGAATGACACAAAGTGCAAACTATGAACTACAAACCCTTTTGGTTACATAAGGACTTTCGGCCTTTTTTTCATAATCATAATAATAGTAAGATTAAACGAGAACTTACCAGTTTGAAGTTTGATCTTTATTTTATGAGGAGTTACGATGAGGGATTACGTGAAGACCCCGCCAGCACGCGTGCACGACATTCTTCAAAGCAGCGGTGTGGAATCACAGTAATAGTAATTGAAATAAACATAGTAAGATAAGAAGAACTAATATACCAGTTGACCTTTATAATAGAGGGCGGGAGCGGAGGGCACGTAATTCCTCATCGTAACTCCTCATAAAATAAAGAACAAACTTCAAACTGGTAAGTTCTCGTTTAATCTTACTATTTTACTTCGGAGTCACGTGAGTGACTACGTGAAGATTTTAAAGCTCTGTGATTTCAAGCCGTGGAACAGTCCATGCTTCACTCACTGCCGAAGTCATTCAAGGGAGGAAGTATGTTATTGTATTCAGACATGCATCCAATTCAGGCAATAACAATTTATTTTAACAAAATAATCCTCCCTAGGACTAAATATATTGCAGAATTCAAACTTGATTCTGCAATACTGCAGGTTTGGTTATTGGCTTATTATAAAGAATTGGAAGGTCTTTCTCTAGACAATCCTGCTGTTGCCAGGATATGGTCCATAGGCACTTCCTTGTCTCTAGCTGCCGGTGTTGCTGTTGCCCTTGTGGATAGAAACTTAAGATGTCAGTATCCACCACAGCAGCTCCCAAGCCTGTCTGAGCCATCTAGCGATGGTTAGTGCTGATACCCGGCCATTAGGCTGTTTATGGCTGCCCATAGTGCTAATTTACTTCCTCTTAAGTTTTAGTAGTTTTAAGGTATAATGTATCATTACGCAGTCGGGTGTCAGTTGGGTATATCTGGAATTCCAAATTTTGTCCTGATGTTCACGGTCTATCTTGTCTCTAATATGCAAAGTTATCTTTTCTGGAGATGCCATCATTTATCCCAGTCTCAGTTTATGTAGAAACTGGACCCCTAGAGCGGAGACCAGTACTATCAGCATATTGTTTTTAAATGTCAGTACCCCCCCCCCCCCCTCCCCCTCCCCCCCCCTAGGGACAGGGACATTGCTGGTGCCCCTTTGTTCTCCAGCTGTCGGTGGCCTTGAACTTTTCGTTGACGGGACGATTTTGGGTCCCGTAGCCGGCGGTCGGGCTCTCCGTGTCAGGGCGATCAAGCTCCCCCATCAGGGGATCTCAGCTCTCTGCGCTGGGAAATCAGACCCCGGATCGAGGCTGGTCGAACCTCTTGCGACTTTGGAGCTTCTCGACATCAGTCTCTGTCCGAGACCGCGAGTTCCTCGATGTTAAAATCCACAGGCCACAGTTGGAGCGTCGATCCCAGGCAATTGATCGCAGGCTCCGATGGTAAGACCATGGCCCCACGGTGGAGCTCAGTCTCGAGCAAGGCTGCCAGCTCCATGATATTAGGCCGCAGAACGACCGGAGATAAGATTCGGAAAACAATTGCATCTCCGGCAGTGTAAGAGATTGAAAAAATGTATCCCCTGCCCCCTCCTTCACCCCCCACATGAAACAAACCAGAGAACATTAACACGTACTTTTAAAACACACTAAAAATACCAAAAAAGACGAGAGGCCAGATAGACCATTGGTGAGGATGCCATCGCTGACGGCGCCACCTGCTGTGGATATTGTGTTTTCTTTATTTATTGAACTTTTTTTGTTTATTATGTTATCTATAAGTACAGGTGCACAACCTTTTATCTGAAAGCCTTGGGACCAGACACTTGTCGGATTTCGGACATTTTCGGATTTCCAAATGGAAGATTTTTAGCGTAGATTAGGTAGGTAGCGCGGGCGGCTTGAAAAGTCTGGAGCGGCTGCCTCCTCCCCGGAGACCGGGGAATCATTGTAAATCATTGCATACATGTTAGTCAGTTAGTTTCGAGGGATTTTATGTGGTGGTGGTGGGGTGGGTGGGTGAAGGGGGAAACTTTGATTCTTAGTCCCCTACCTGGTCGGCGACTCCCAACACCGCACAGCGACCTGGTAAGGCATTGCCCGCTTCCCGCTGATATCCCAGCGCTGCGACGCTGCCGACTCCCAACATTTGCAGAGCTGCGGTGGGGGTGGGGGGCGGGCGGCGCTGGATTTGGAGCGCCTCGCAGCCAGGGGTAGAGTTGCCGGGGTTGGAGCTACAACCGGCGCCGCCCCCAGCCCCAGCTGAGAGTTGGCGGCCACAGCGCTGCGGAGCTTACTGCACGGCGACCCGGTAAGGCATTGACCGCTCCCCGTCTCTCCGACCAGGTAGGGGACTAAGAATTAAAGTTTACCCCTTCAACCCCCCCTTCACATAAAAGCCCTCCAAACTAACTGACTAACATTTAAGCAATGATTTACAGATGTTTAAGTGTCTCCCCGGTCTCCGGGGACGAGGCAGCCGCTACAGTAGTACAGACCTGGGTTGACCGTGGGTCGTTTCGGGTCAAGTTTGGCGCTAAACGCGAGCTTTGGTGTGCAGACGATATCCTGGAAAAAATGGCCGGTTTTCGGAGTTTTTCGGTTTCCGGAACACCGGATAAAAGGTTGTGCACCTGTACTGTGTTTACGGTATGTTGCTGCAAATGAGAATTTCATGGATCTGTTTTCGGTACATATGATAATTTAACACTTTTGACTTTTGAGTAACTCAGTGGTTCAGGCAGTATTTGTGACCATGTGGGTTTCCTCCAGCTGCTCTGGTTTCCTCCCTTGTCACAAAAATATGCAGGTTTTTAGGTTAATTGGACTTAAATTCCTCCCAGTGTGTCGGGAGTAGATGAATAAGTAGGATAACTTAGAACTAGTATGATTGGGTGGTCACTGTTCGGCAAGAACACGGTGGGGTTGCAGGAAAAATGTTCCTGATGTTGGGGGAGTTGAGAACCAGGGGTCACAGTTTAAGAATATGTACTGTATCTATAAACTAATAAGGGGTAGGCCATTTTGGACTGAGGGAAAATGTTTTCACCCAGAGAGTTGTGAATATGTGGATTCTCTGCCACAGAGGGCAGTGGAGGCCAATTCACTGGATGTATTCAAGAGAGAATTGGATATAACTCTTAGGGCTAACGGACTCAAGGGATACGGAGAGAAAGCAGGAACGGGATACTAATTCTGGATGATCAGCCATGATCATATTGAATGGTGTGGCTAGCTTGGGCTGAATGTCCTACTCCTGCACCTATTTTCTATGTTTCTATGTTTTCCATGCTGTATCTCTAAACTAAAATTAAACTAAAACTGGCATTAAAATTCTTTATACATGTGATGAGGCTATTTGCTCCTCAGACAGTGAGTCACCCACTCCTTTCACCCTTTGTGTTAAGCATTTTTCTAATCTGCCTGCAGTCTTTCTACTAATTGCTGTGAATTGATGACCTTCTGATTTTTGACTCCTCTGCTTTGGGAAATAGATGCTTCCCATATAATTTATACAGGGCCCATCATAATTTTATATGTTGCAATTAAGTCTTCATTAGGCCCCTCCGCTTTAAATAAAACAATTCTTGTCTTTCCAACCATTCTTCATAGCTGCAATTTACCGGCTCCTGGCTACACCTTTAAATGAATGGGGTTGCCATTTCTCCAGCAACCTCCTTCCCTCAGTGTAAAGCTCAGGAGCCGGATGCCCCTCTTTGTGCTCCACTGCTGGGCTCAGTGGCAAGTCCCGTGCCATCTGACCGACAGGTCATTTCAGACTTCCGCATATGCCCCAGCATGTGGAGGAGTCCTAAACAAATTAATCCTTCAGCAGCTGACAGCTAGTTGCACGGAACGGATATTTTTTTTTTTCTCAATCCTGGAATGGGTGTTTGACCTCCTGAATCCGAGGAAAGAATGCAACACCATGGAGACGCTAGCAGTTGGACTTGGTGCCTGGAATAAACCTGTTAATTTTCCTACCATTATGGTGGGAATGATGACCTAGTGGGAAAATGACTTGAAAGATGATCATTCCAGAATGCTGTCCTGGTGGCTGGTTCAAAGGCAGGGAATTCAAATTTATCAAATCAATTGGAATTAAAGGAAAATACTGGGATTCATAAACAATTGCAATGACATTATCGGATGGTTATGAAAACCCATCTGGCTCCCTTGCATTGTTTAAGGCAATACACCAGACCTATTTGTGATTCGGGATAAAGAAGACATGTATAGGAAGGAACTGCAGATAGACCCAAAATGCTGGAGTAACTTAATGGGACAGGCAGCATCTCTGGAGAGAAGGGATGGGTGATGTTTCGTGTCGTGACCCTTCTTCACACTGACAGCAGATGCTATTTTTTTACCAAAGATAGACACAAAGAGCTGCAGTAACTCATGTGTTTTGTATATACAGTGGATTGCAAAAGTATTCATACCCCTTGAACTTTTCCACGTTTTGTCACGTTACAACCACAAACGTAAATGTATTTTATTGGGATTTTATGTGATAGACCAACACAAAGTGGCGCATAATTGTGAAGTGGAAGGAAAATGATACATGGTTTTCAAATTTTTTTACAAATAAAAAACTGAAAAGTGTGGTGTGCAAAAGTATTCATCCCCCTTTACTCTGATACCCCTAAATAAAATCCAATGCAACCAATTGCCTTCAGAAGTCACATAATTAGTAAATAGAGTCCACTTGTGTGTAATCTAATCTCAGTATGAATACAGCTGTTCTGTGAAGGCCTCAGAGGTTTGTTAGAGAACATTAATGAACAAACAGCATCATGAAGCCCAAGGAACACACCAGACAGGTCAAGGATAAAGTTGTGGAGAACTTTAAAGCAGGGTTAGGTTATAAAAAATATCCTAAGCTTTGAACATCTCATGGAGCACTGTTCAATCCATCATCAGAAAATGGAAAGAGTATGGCACAACTGCAAACCTACCAAGACATGGCCGTCCACCTAAACTGACAGGCCGGGCAAGGAGAACATTGATCAGAGAAGCAGCCAAGAGGCCCACGGTAACTCTGGAGGAGCTGCAGAGATCCACAGCTCAGGTGGGAGAATCTGTCCACAGGACAACTATTAGTCGTGCACTCCACAAATCGGGCCTTTATGGAAGAGTGGCAAGAAGAAAGCCATTGTTGAAAAAAAGCCATAAGAAGTCCCGTTTGCATTTTGCCACAAGCCATGTGGGGGACACAACAAACATGTGGAGGAAGGTGCTCTGGTCAGATGAGACCAAAATTGAAGCTTTTGGCCTAAATGCAAAACGCTATGTGTGGCGGAAAACTAACACTGCACATCACCCTGAACACACCATCCCCACTGTGAAACATGGTGGTGGCAGCATCATGCTGTGGGGATGCTTTTCTTCAGCAGGGACAGGGAAGCTGGTCAGAGTTGATGGGAAGATGGATGGAGCCAAATACAGGGCAATTTTGGAAGAAAACCTGTTAGAGTCTGCAAAAGACTTGAGACTGGGGCGAAGGTTCACCTTCCAGCAGGACAACGACCCTAAACATCCAGTCAGAGCTACAATGGAATGGTTTAGATTAAAGCATATTCATGTGTTAGAATGGCCCAGTTAAAGTCCAGACCTAAATCCAATTGAGAATCTCTGGCAAGACTTGAAAATTGCTGTTCACAGATGCTCTCCATCCAATTTGACTGAGCTCGAGCTATTTTGCAAAGAAGAATGGGCAAAAACTTCAGTCTCTAGATGTACAAAGCTGGTAGAGACATACCCCAAAAGACTTGCAGCTGTAATCGCAGCGAAAGGTGGTTCTACAAAGTATTGACTCAGGGGGGCTGAATACTTTTGCATGCCACACTTTTCAGTTTTTTATTTGTAAAAAAAATTGAAAACCATGTATCATTTTCCTTCCACTTCACAAATATGCGCCACTTTGTGTTGGTCTATCACATAAAATCCCAATAAAATACATTTACGTTTGTGGTTGTAACGTGACAAAACATGGAAAAGTTCAAGGGGTATGAATACTTTTGCAAGCCACTGTATGTTATACTCTGAATACAATTTAAGGTGTTTTAAAAAAAAGTTACTCAGCAGGTCAAGTAGAACCTCTGAAGAAAAAGGATAGGAGATGTTTCGGGTTGGTCTGAAGAAGGGTTGCGACCAGAAACATCTCCCACCTTGTTTCTCCAGAAATGCTGCCTGACCCGCTGAGTTACTCCGGCATTTTGTGTCTATCTCAAAGAAGACTCGTGGCCTGTTTACAGTGAAGCATTGTTGCTGAATGACTGCAGTTCTAGGGAGATGTCTGGAAATAAAAGGGTAAGCTGAACAATCCCATTCTCCCACAGTGGAGCCATGCTTCAAAATGCTGGCCAGAGAATCAAAAGCATTGTTTAGCCCTCTTTCTGATCTTTGCTCTTTTGAAGACAAAACCTAGGATGTTGTTTTATCTCACTGCATTCCAGGGAAATGATTCATTTTACAGGAATCTCGCTGACTCCTCTGACTTAAAATACAACAGGATATTATGTATATTTCCCGAGTCAGAATAAGTGTAAGTAGCCTGTGATAAAATTTATTTCATAAAGGGGTGGAAGGAATTTAATGTGAACCTGTCACAAAAATATATCTACTGCACCAGTATTCATTAGATGCTGAAGCATTGGCAAGACACTGCAAGGCATTTTGATGTACATTGCAGCTAAGATGCAAAGATGATAGAGTGAGTGAAATGTAAGGCTGGAGGAGTGAATGCTTGGGCTGTTATGCTATATGTGATTGCATGCCATCGTATTTCATTTTTAGCCATACTGCATCCATTTCCTTTTTAAGGCAGCCCCATTTCATTTTAGGTATTCCCAAATTTATATGTATGGCAATAAAGAGAGCAGCCATGCTTCCAAAGTATAGAAGCAAAGAATTGCAGGTGCTGGTTTATACAAAAGGACATAAAGTCTGGAGCAACTCAGTGGGTCAGGCAGCATCTCCTGGCAACATGGTTAGGTCGAAACAAGGGTGCCGACCCAAAACTTCACCTATCCATGTTCTCCAGAGATGCTGCCTGCCCTTCTGAATTACTCCAGACTTTGTGCCCAGCTGTGCTTCCATCCTGGTCTACAGTAAATCTGTGTAATTAACCATCAACAAAACACTGGGCGGCACAGTGGTGCAGCTGGTGGAGCCCCTCCCTCACAGCACCAGAGTCCCAGGTCTGATCCACCTCTTGCGTGCTATCTGTGCGGAGTTTGCACACTCTCCCTGTGTTCGAGTGGGTTTCCTCCGGCTGCTCTGGTTTCCTCCCACATCCCCAAGACGTGGGGCTTTGTAGATTTGTAGGTTGATTGGCTTCTAACAATTGCCCCTGAGTGTGTAGGGAGTGGATGAAAATATGGGATAACATAGATAACATAGAATTAATATGGAGGGGTTAGTATGGTCGGCATGGACTTGGTGGGCCGAAGGGCCTGTTTCCATGCTCTAAACCAAAACTAAAGGACCAAAACTGTTGGAGTTTACAGGTACCATTAAAGAAGGCTATTTAGTGCTGAATGATGTCAAGCTTCTGGTGTTGTTGTTGGGTACCTTATCCCACTCCTGACCTGACTTACAGATGGCATGTCAAGGGCTTTAGCGAGTGGATATGGGTAACCCAACTCAGCATAAGTAGCCTCTGACCTGCTTCATGCATCTGGTCCAGCTGTACATCTGGTGGGTTGAAACAGCCTGGGTGTTAATGGTAGGAGACTGGGCAATGATAATGTCATTGTATGTCTAGTAATGATGATTCATTACTCTGCCTCACAGAAAAACAAAATCAAACTCCTGGAGGAATTCAACAGATCCCTGGAGGACATTCCTGTGTCTCCAATCTCTTGCTTCTGTTTGAGATGGTTGTGGGCTGGTGCATGTGTCGCACAATATTATTTCTTACTTTTCACTTCATGTCTGGATAACGTGTAGTGCAGGCAATATGTCAGTTCCATGATCTCAAGGTTATGTAGAGATTGAATGTTCTACAGTCATCAGCAAATATTCACTTTCCTGACCTTCAGATCAGGTGAAGATTCTGTGGCAGTCCTGAGCATACTCATTTTCTGCTGTAATGTCATTCTTAGATGGATTGTCTCCTGCGGGACTATTGATGAGGCATTTGGCTTGTTCCAAAGACCAATTGCACTTACACAGGGGAGGCTACATGACACCCGACAGCCTGGGCATAACCTCATATTCCTGTTCCATTTTCTCTTCCTAATTTTCCGCTCCCTCTCGTTCATTTTGCTACTTTTAAATGTATGACACATTTTGGACAATCTTGTGTACTTTTCCCAATGGATAAGAAAAACACCTGGAAAATGTGGACACACAAGGAACTGCAGATGCTGGGTTACAAGAAAAGATACAAAGTGCTGGAGTAACTCAACGAGCCAGGTAGCATCTCTGGAGAACATGGATAGGTGACCCTTCTGAAGAAGAGACCCGACCCAAAATGTCACCTATTCATGTTTTCAGGACATGTTGCCTGACCCGCTGAGTTACACCAATACTTTGGTGTATTTTTTTAAAATAGAAAACTGTCTACTAAATCACATAACACTGCGGCATGAGGATGCGGAAGTCTGGCTAGATCAAAGGAGTGCCATCATTTGAATAACTTTAAGGAACAAAAGGCAAGTGTTTTGTGAACACCAGCATACACATTGTTACAATTACCATAAACTGACTGGATTGCGTCAATACTGCAAATTTTACTACGGAGTCACATGAGTGACTACGTGAAGAGCCCGCTCAGCACGCATGCGCGGCATTACATTTCAGCAGGCAACAGCGGCAGGCGGGTGTTAGGCACTCCCGCTACAACCCTGAAAGAAAGCTTTAGGTAAGTACTTACCTTCAGGTTAACAGCGACTTGCGTCTGTTTGTTGCTCTAGGTGGAGCAAACCAGCAGATGAAAGCGGCCCCCGTTGGACTCCGGGTAAGGAGAATTCTGTTTTCACGGAAGGGGGAGAGCGCCACCAAGACCGCACACGCTGCGGTCCACGGACAGGGAGCTGCACCGGTGCCAGTCCCGATGCAAGCGGCCCCCGTTGGACTCCGGGGAAGGAGCGTTCTGTTCGCGGAAGGGGGAGAGACGCCACCAGGACCGCACACGCTGCGATCCACAGACAGGGACCTGTGTCGGGTTCCAGTACAGAAAACAACGGGAGTCAGGCTCCCGCTACAGTTAAAAAATGGACCATCAGGTAAGTCTACTGTGAGGTCAGTTTAACTGGCAAAGGAGAGTTTTTGCTTGTTCCAACAGCCAAGAAAAAAGAACAGAACAAGACTCTCCAAGAAACCTGTCCCCAGCTCGGCTCCAGCAGACAGGCGTCTCATCAGTGGGGGACAGAGGGCGGTAGGACCCGCCAACCCGGCGCTCCGCCATCCCCGACACCGAGCCGAGCCCAGTTCCACTAGCGCCTGAGCAGCGGACTGGATGTCAAGACATCTGGCCGGTGGTATCCGATTCGCCGGACGGGGACGTCTCACCGCCCGTTTAGGGCAGAGACAGCCGCCTGAGCCGCATGGAGCGGCTCGTGGAGCATAAGCTCCAGCGAGACTTGCTTATGGGGAGCAGTTTCGCAGAGGGAGTTCAGGCACTCCCTCCACAGTGCCTCATGCACTGGCCATTGCTTCTTCCTCATATAAGGACAGCTTTGGCGACCAGGGCTGGGCTGGTCAAGAAGAGGGGCACTGGCTGAACAACATCGGGAGTACGCATGAGGTACAGGAACAGGAAGAGCTGCTGGGTGTGGCCGCTACGTGGTTTCACCACGAGCGAGATGGCTTCAGTCTTAACTGATGGCCAGCCTACTACCTGTCTTTTGCAAAAAACCTCTCCAAGACAGGTAGCCATGAGGCGTTGGGTTTATCACGCCTCCCCTAAATTGCATTTACTCAAAGTGCCCGCCATTATTGGGGGATACATTGAGCAGCGCATTTCACCTAAATATTTAAAAAAATGCATTTGATATCCTGACGTCGGCTATCATGTTCACCTGCTCATTCCAGAAGGGCAGGGTAGTATGGCAAAACACTTGACCCTACTGTTCAACGGTATACCCCATAACTTCTCAAGTGAAGTCACAAACCTGCCCTCATCTATGAAATTAACAGGACTATGAGAACGCCGACCTCACAAGCACAGATCCTGCTACCTGGCACTTACCAAACCAGTCCTCAAAAACTGGACGAAGTGTTCAAACTATTCGGCACAAGAGGGCAGAGTCTGGAATGAGCACCACACAGAATACCAGACAGCAGTACCTCTCCGCGTCCACCAGGGGCGTCTACCTCATGGTACTGGTGAAAGCTCGGGGCCTGCATGCCAAACCCATAGCATTCTTAGGTCTCGGCCCAGAGCAGGCCCCAGGGGAACATGCGCCACCCCCCAACAAACATCGTCCCTACAAGAACAAGGAACCAGAAACCGAAGAAAACAACAATGAAGACAGATAAGTATGGTTCCTACCATCACATAAAGGTGAAGGGTTGTACTAACAAGGGGTGGGTGAATCACGCCTGGTTAGGAAGCTATCACTCTTGGTAATTATATACCAAAAAATAAATACAAGGGGAATAGAATTAATATCTTGCCACCAATTCAGCAAGCACTCCAAGGGGTCTACCCTCCCACGATGGTGAATGTCGCACCATCATTGATAAACCACTTGAGTATTTCACCAGGTATACCCATTCATGGGATTTGTAACTACTACCATGGATCCAAGAATACTTCATGGTAGACATCGACTTTGAAGATGCATACTATTCAGTACCTCTCATATAAGTTTCGGATATACTGCAATTACCTGGATGGGGCAACCATGATGAGCATTGCGGCATTTAAGTCAAAGCTATCCAGAGTTAACGACAGACTATCCTTGGATACAGCTTTAGCTGCATTAGCTACTAACTTATTTAGCGGGCACTGCCATATATCCAGATATTTACGTTGACCATCCACAACTTTGTCATCTGGTATTCATTAAGACTATCAGTTATGGTAACATTAACCACCAATCAACTACGTGGCAAGGTTATTGGGATAGTAGCAGCAATACCAGCTACTGAACATTGTACCTTTCCTATGAGCTGAGATACTAGTGTTCAAAACTATCTCCATACCTGTAATATGGGGGCAAATGGGTTAATCTGGAGTGTTATCATGGAATTTATCGGCAGGAAGGATTATGGTTGTACACTTCCACCTGTTTTGAGTAACATCTTATATGTCCAGATGTGTTATTGAGCTTGTAATACTTAGTGCCCATGTGAATTGACTTAAACGTGTTATATATTAACTTACTTAATTCTAGTGAAGCATTTGCTCAGTAATCCACCAAATTTGCATGTTCGTTTATAAGTTAACAACATCACAGTGGTGGCATATACCAAAAACCACTTGGGCGGACAACATCGATATTTACAATTTATTAACAATTGGTAACCGTATGTCGTCAAACATGTTTGACCATCAGTAACTCACCTATCAGGTGAGCTAAATACTGTAAACATACATTTTAAACCAAAAATATTTGCTGAAATTACTAAGCAATATGGACACCAGACATCGATTCCTTATATCCAATTAAATCACCACGTACTACCTTACGTCACATGAAACCAATTTCAAGGCAGCGGCAATGGAGACATTCCCGCATTTTGAGGGGTGGGGGGGAATCTAAACTCTATGTTTCTCCTTTCCTTCTACCTCGTCAATAGAAACTACGGCTTCATCAGTCGGGTACTACGCAAATTACAGTGGACCAAATCCACAGGCATGGTTCCCAGTGATCCTCGATATGGTCATTAAAAGAATTGCAGAATTGGGAAGACCACTGCTGTGCTTGGATCAGCAGCACTATCAGCCTGATGACAGCATTCCGTCGCATATCCTAGGGAACATACCTAAGGAGCATCAAGAAATGGGACACTGTTTTCCAAAACAGGAATTACACATTCAACTACAACAAAACTGTACTGGAGTCCTGGCAGGTCTTCACCACAATGAAGGAAATGTTCTGTGAGCCTACTCAACTTGGGTACCGCTCACTGGTGATCAGATACAGGAGAGGTATATTCAATCCATTCCCCAGAAATAGGTACACCCAAATTGGGATGTCAGTGAAATCCTGACATACCTTAGGGGATGATCACCAGCCAGGTCACTCACCCTGGAACAGCCTACCCTGAAGATGGACATGCTGGTGGCCTTACCTCAACTCAAAGAGCCAGTTCTCCCATCTACTGCGATGGGACAACATGGTTATAACACACATCATCACTGTCAACACTGGTTGTACTTCCCCTGAGAGTGGCCCATGAACTGGTGGCCTTACCAGGAACATCAGGTCCAGCCATTCCTTGCATACCCACCTGAACCACTTTATGGTCATGACATGAACTTATAACACCAGATCGACACATTCCCATTCAAGAGACAAACATGGCCAAACATTAGTGGAGAACAGACCAGGATCAGGTCCAGTCATGAAATTCCTTGCATACCCACCTGAACCACGTTTTATGTGTCATGACCCACTTAGAGATCTACATCGACACAATAACGAATACCGAGGGAGAGGAAAAAGCCTTATGGGTCAGCCACAATAAACCTCTTGGTCGGGTGACGAGCTAAACTATCTAGTGGCTCAAGCAGGTACCAGGTACTGGGAGTTGCTGCATTAAATACAAACGTGTATAAATCTTATTCCACCAGGACAGCTTCCACGTCAGTAGTTAAGAGGATGGACGAGCCTATGGACCACATCCTGGCTACTGCAGGGTGGTCTAGGGAATATACGTTCCAAACTTTTATAACAAACCACTGACAGAACCTGTATCGTTTGCAGAAAAAATAATCTGCAAAAAATATATAATTTAAACCCGGGGGAGCAATTGGTCTTGTTGTTGTTAATAACACCATTATTGTTTTTATAAACAGATTCATGGTTGATTACGATAACACATTTCCTCCCTCGAATGACTTCGGCAGCGAGTGAAGTATGAACTGTTACACGGTTTGAAATCACAGAGCTTTGAAATCTTCACGTAGTCACTCACGTGACTCCGAAGTAAAATAGTAAGATTAAACGAGAACTTACCAGTTTGAAGTTTGATCTGTATTTTACGAGGAGTTACGATGAGGGATTACGTGCCCTCCGCTCCCACCCTCACTATATGGATCAAACTGATAAATTGATGGTGTCTATCTGTGATTCCACACCGCTGCTTTGAAGTAATGCCGCGCATGCGTGCTGAGCGGGCTCTTCACGTAATCCTTCATCGTAACTCCTCATAAAATACAGATCAAACTTCAAACTGGTAAGTTCTCGTTTAATCTTACTATTTTATATCTTTAAACCAAGGATTGCACTGTATTAATGAGGCAGTCCATGTTTCCACTGTACCAAAGCTTCCCTGACTGCCAAATTGGCAAGTACTTGGGAATTAAAATGTTTTGACTGCTTCTAGAACATGGTCTCTATGTATGGGTACATCAATTGGACACTTCATTGGAACACCAGAGACACTATAGCATTTGGCATATAAGACATTCACTGGAATAGAGAAATGTGATGACATCATTTCAACAGCATGGTAAGATTTACAAGGCTCCATTTCTTAATCTCTGCAAATCGGGTCGGTATTTCTAACGGCTAGAAAATAACTGCATGGTCAAACTGGAAATCTTCCATGCCCAAATGCAGGATTATATAGTTTAGGTTTTAAAGCTTCAATGTAAAATAATACGTAAAAGGAAAATCAGAGATCCTGTATAATTAAAGTTGGACAAAATCAGGCAATTTTTGTTCCATTTTGCTGATGTGTCAGACATGCTAAAACAGAGTGGATCCTGGACATCCAACATTATGTAGCTTTCCAGGATCTTCATCCCTATGTGCGTGGGTCACAGATTACACAATCCTCTCCATCTGAAGTAAAGTAACAGCTTTATAAAGTAACTGCTCTCCTAACCTCTGCCAATCATAAACCTGGCAGCCACCCTGACGGGTTGACATGGCCTGGTATGGGAATTCCAATCCACAGGAAGGCAAGGGCTACAGAGGCTAATGGACTCAGCCCAGTCCATTATGGGCAGAACACTCCCCACCATCAAAACCATATCCACGTGGCACTGCTTCAAATAGAAAATGTCTATTACCAAGTGTCTCCACCATCTGGGTTATGCTCTTTGCTTGCTGTGATCATTGGGCAACAAGTATAGAATACTGGAATCCCACACCACCAGGTTCAGAAACAGCTATTTTCCTACAAACATCAGTATCTTGAACTGACCTGCGGAACTCTGTCTCTTCCACAGCAATGGAACACTACAGAATATCTTTTGAACTACCATGAACTTGCTTTCCAATTGTGTTTTGCATCGGTGTCTTGATTTTGGATGGTCTTTTTCTCTTGTAGAGCTTATGTGTAATTTATGAATAATTCATGGTTTGTGTATTGCCTGTGATGTTGCTGCATGCAAGATTGTCATTGTATCTACATCTCACCATACTTGTACGCATGCCAATAAACTCCACATGATGCGGCAGAACAGCGGTGGGGTGATTATAGTTGTTGCCTTACAGAGCCAGCGTTCCCGGTTCGATGCTGACTGTATGGCGTTTTTGCACATTGTCCCAGTGGCCACGTGGGTTTTCTCTGTGGTTTCCTCCCATATTCCAAAGCTGTGCAGATTTGTACTTTAATTGGCTTCAGTAAAATTGCCCCTAGTGTGTTGGTGTAGGATGCAAATCTGGAATAACATACAACATACAAGTGTATGGGTGATCGTTGGTCGGCATGGTAGATTGAAGGGCCTGTTTCCATGTATCGCTAAACTAAACTAAACTAAAAACCCAATTTGACTTGAATCACCCTCTCCCAATGATTGAGTCAACTGGTCATCAACCTTCATGTCTCGATCCCACTACCAACCTCTCGCTGCACATTTATATCAATCCCAGCACAAATACCCCTTTTTTCCAATTTGGACATTTTTCTTCAATTCCAATATCTCTCCATCAACACCACCCTTATCTCCACTGTATCCCCACCATAAGCCCTGGCTGATTTTCTTAGCCTGATCTTCAAGGGCAAAGCACACTGAAGAATGGTGATTCCTAGTGTAAGTCCAATTGGGCAGAACTCTGAATTTTCCAGTGGCATGCTCGTGACACCTACAGACACTATAGCATTTATCAAATCGTTTAGTTGATCAATATAGAAACCAAAAGTATATTGATTCATAGTAAATGGGAAGTTGTAATATCAGCCACTGTTTACACTCACCTCAGTCAATGGAAGCAAATGTTTGATAGGAGACTACAAAGTAGGCTAATATAATCATAATTGACCGATGCTAGCTACTAAAGGGAAATCTATCCCTCTGTTTCCATTCATGGGAGGATAATAAAGATAGGCCACAAAATGAATTGTAGTGCTGCAACGAGTATCGAGGAACGGAGATCTCAGTATACATGTTCCAGGAAACTTGAAAGTGGTAGCACAGGTAAATAAGATGATGAAGGTAGTGTAAGGGATACCAACCATCATTAACCTGAAGAAGGGTTTCAGCCCGAAACGTTGCCTATTTCCTTCACTCCATAGATGCTGCTGCACCCGCTGAGTTTCTCCAGCTTTTTTGTGTACCTTCGATTTTCCATCATCTGCAGTTCCTTCTTAAAAACATCATTAATCAGGGTTTAGAATGGAAAAAAAAGGGGATTACAAAACAGTTTTAAGAAAATTATTTGGGCCACAGCTAGAATGGAATTATAAGATGCAATGGAATAGGAAAGATGAGATGGCTCTCGAGACGGTGCAGAGGTGATCACTTGGGATGTTGCCTGGGATGGAATGTTTCAATTATGAGGAGAGAATGATTAGTGTGGGTTTGTTTTCCTTGGAGCAAATGAACCTGGGGGTGAACCTGATAGAGGTATACAAAATTATGAGCATTATAGACAGGGTAGATAGTCAGAAACTTGTCTCCATTACAGAGGTGGCAATACCTGGAGGATATAGAGTTGTGATGAGAGGGAAAGAGTTTTAGAGGGGATCTGAACATGTTTTTTCAGTTCTAACTGGTTAGAGTCTGGACCTGGATTTTAAGTCTTATTTGGTGACTTGTATAATAATCTGATCTTTCATTTCCACCATTTGCTGTTTTGTTGTTTGGAGTAAACTGATTCTCCTTCTCCACAATGATCTGCCAAACTAAGATAGTTTTAACCTCATTACTAATTTCAAACCATTTTTGCGTATCCATCAAGTCAAATTTCCTTGAACATTTAACGCCGATCTCCCGCCACTTTGCAGCCATATTTCTGTATTGCTAATTGGATCGTATCGAGTTACTTCTAATTCATTTTATTAAGTTATCAACTTTGTCATGGATATTTGGGTACAATGCCTTAGATTTTACCATTTTTTTGTTCTTTCATTCTGTTTCAGTATTTTTGCTTCTCACCTTCCTCTACATCGAGATCCTCATCCGAGCCACTTGAAACCTCTGCAATGGCAAATCCATCAAAAAGAAACAAAAAGAACCAGTCTTCTCCTCATGGAATCATCTTTCACGTTTTAATTTTTGGAATGTATTCCATGTTCTTTTTGTGGGTCTATTTTACACAGCTCCAAACAGAATAACATTTTTGTTGTTGTAAATGTGTCTGGATCTTTGGCCTGATTTACTTTAATACTGCAGTACCACGACCCTGTACTGGGAAAGATTTGGACATAAAAAGTGCCATGTTGTAAAGTCAAATCCAAGGTCAATGTGAGTGTGGTGTGGCTGAGATGATCATGACTCTCAGATTGCATTTGCCAAGAAGGTATGGAAAAGATTGGTCCTGTGAGGCTCACCCCAAGCAGCTGCATAACAGAGGGCTCTGAGGTTTATACAAAAAGCTGTGGAAACTCAGCGGGTGAGGCAGCATCTATGGAGAGAAGTAATTGACGATGTTACGGGTCGAGACCCTTCTTCAGACTGAGGTTTAGTTTAGTTTAGAGACACAGCACGGAAACTGTTCCTTCAGTCCACGAGTCTGCACCGACTAGCGATCCCCGCACATTAACACAATCCTCGGGATAATTTACATTTATACCAGAGCGAATTAACCTACAAACCCATACATCTTTGGAGTGTGTGTGGAAACCGAAGATCTTGGAGAAAACCCATGTGGTCATGGGGAGAAAGTACAAACTCTGTACAGACAGCACCCGTAGTCTGGATCGAACCCGGGTCTTTGGCACTATAAGCTCTGTAAGGCAGCAATTCTACTGCTGCGCCACCATACCACCCATCTATGGATGTTGCCAGGAATGCGTAATAAGACAAATATCAGCTGCTGCTGGAAGATTATCAACTCGGTGAAAGGCACATTTTGGTTTGGCCAATACTTGTTGGCCTTCCAGTGTAAGGATATGTTCACAAGAGAATGCCGCCGACTGGACCAGTCTTGATGTAGGTGTACATACTTACAAATGCATCGTAGCTCAGTGCAGCCATGGCAAAGCATAATGGGGAAGTACCACAGTAAATGGCCACTGAGGACAGGTCTGTGGGCAGCTTCTGTAACCCTTAATAGATTCACTGATTAAGGAGGAACATGAGTGCCTCTGACACTATTGAGCTGGTTGAACAATGAAAATTGATAACAATTTGTATTGTTTAGAATTGCTGTAAATATTATGAAGAAAATATATTTTTGAAATAATAAAAGTAATTGTGAGTTGGCATAATTTTTTGTCCCATGGATTATTTCATGGAGGTGTCATTATTGGAACAGCCAAGGCATGAAAATAGTGTATGAAGGAACTGCAAATGCTGGTTTACACTGAAAGTAGACACAAAATGTAGGAGTAACTCAGCGGGACAGGCAGCATCCCTGGAGAGAAGGAATGGATGACATTTCGGGTCAAGACCTTTCTTCAGACTGAGAATCAGGGGAAAGAGAGACGTAGAGATATGAAAGAGTAAGATGTGAAAACACAGATAAAAAAAACGACGATGATCAAGGAAAATGAAATAGTATTTATTTGAGACATGATACAGGAAGTATAGTTAGGTAGAGCGGAATGTTGAAAAAAAATCCAAAATATATTGCACCAGATGTGAAATATGAGAATAACATTGACAGGGTGTGTATGGTTGAATATTTATAGAAATTTCAAATTGTTGATACAAAATTATTTTTAATATACTGCTCAATTTAATCCATGTGGTTTCTCAATTACTAAAGTTAATGTGGAAAACAATTTTTAAAGGTCTATTCTCATTTATTTACTAAGTAAAATGTAGGCATCTAGGGCTACCAAGTTATTAATATTTTGGATTAATTATTTCCATCAGTATTTTCTATTTAGTTTTAGTCATAGTTTTTATAAATAAATTAACTACTGTAACATAATATTAAATAAAGTCTGTGGATTGCAAATTAATGTTTCACAAATCTGTTTCTTTCCAAACAGCACATTTCTGATATGCACAAATCTAAACATTCTTAAAGAACATAATGACAGAGTACATGATTATCCAAATCTTAGTAATATTAATATTCTCTTACTTAAAACATATTTTTCCTGTTAAGATAGGAAAAGGGACACCAGGGGAATGCTATCACTGATGGCAAATTGCATATTATACAGGGGAACATTATTTTTGTTCATATATTAATAAAACTAACATTCTGCTATATAAACCATAATTTACCATCAGCGACAGGGGGTTTTATTGTCTTTTTCCTCAAAGTAAATACTGTGACCTTGCAGGCAGTGTGCATCATTGATTCTGTTGCTTTTGTTCACGGGTGATTGAAAGTGGTTGAGATGGAGATTTCCAAGGTCACGCTCAGCTGAAGCCAAAGATTAACTTGGCTCTTCTTACCCTAACCTGAGCCAAGCACGTTTAAAGAGCATATGAAAATGAAAATTCATGACTGAGATTTTATTGGGTTTTTTTACGATACGTGGAATGTCCAGAAATCTTTAATACGAGGTTAACTGTATATGTTCTATCCAACTCTGATACAGCTTAGGACATTCCAATTGATTTAAAATAGCCATTCAAATGGCATTGGTGTATAATATATTGTGTGTTGTTCTCTATGGAAAGGAAATTATATCGGTAGTGTGGACTAGTAAAGTGCTATGCTCCCGTACAAATTCTCTTCCAGAGGCTGGCTACTTTAACTGACTGCCACTGTACATGGCACCTGCAGATACATATTTGCATTATTCAACATTTAACTATCCAGATATTTATGCAATTTTCTCAACGTCAAATTATTCCACTGGCTGGGTATTCTTATTTATTTTGGTAAAGATGAATGCCACAAATCCGTGATGAAATATAGTACAGATCCCTGTGTATGGTATTAGTAGAGATGGGGGTTTAATGCCTGTATATATATGTATATTAAGTATATTAACTTTTTTTCAATCTCTTACCTTGCTGGAGATGTGATTGTTTTCCGGGTTGTATCTCCGGTCACTCCATGGCCTAACATCGTGGATCTGGAAGCCTTGCTCGGGACTGACTTTGAGCCCCACCGCAGGGTGGACTTACCATCGGAGCTGATTTCTCGCCTGGGATCGATGCTCCAACCCTAGCTTGCAGACTTTAACATCAAGGGCTCGCAGTCCCGGGAGAGACTGAGTTGGGTAGCTTCAAAACCTCATGACGTTCGACTATCCTCGACTCGAGATAGATCGCCCGGCGCGGGGGAGCTGCTCCCCCCCCCCCCCCTCCCCCCCCCCCCCCCCCCCCCCCCCCCCCCCCCCCCCGATGCCAGGAGCTTGATCGCCCCGACGAGGAGGCCCGCCGCTGGCTATAGGAGTAAGATCGTCCCGTCAACTGAAGGCTAGAGGCCCCCAATCGCTGGAGGCCAAAGAAGGGAAGAGATTGAACTTTTTTGTCGCCTTCCATCACAGAGGAATATGGAGGAGTCACTGTGGTGGATGTTTATGTTAAAATGTATTTTGTGTGTTCTGTTGCTTTTTATTAATATGACTGCATGGCAAATCAAATTCCTTGTATGTTGCGAAGTATACTTGGCATGAGTATGAGTACGAGTACATTTTTTCAAGTGTATAGAATCTTTTTAATTTGTTGTAAACAAAATTTATTCTGTCTCTCAATCCCTCCCCTCACTGTTTGGCGGCAGGCGTGGGTAGCTTCTGCTGATGTCAACTCCCAGAACAGGGTGATGGGAGAAACCTGGTCTCGGAAGTGTAAGTTAACAAACTCACAAATGGACCATTATATTTTATTGAATTATTCTTCTGGCTTTGTTCAGGGTGAGTGTACTTACTGTACCACCGTGCCGACCAGCGTTCCCCGCATAGTAACACCATCCTATACGCACGCTGGGGACAATTTTTACATTTACCAAGTCAATTTACCTACATATCTGTACGTCTTTGGAGTGTTGGAGGAAACTGACGATCTCGGTTATACCCCATGCTGGTCAAGGGGAGAACGTACAAACTCCATACAGACATCTCTGGCGGTGCAAGTGCTATAAGGCAACAACTACCGCCGCCCCACTGTGTTGTAAGGAAAGAGATACGTGATTTACTAAAGATATTTTGCTCTTGATATATTTCTGGGTAATTTAGCAATATTATCAGTGAAGGATGAACAGAAATGAAAATAATAAATATTCATCTCATGATTTGCACTCTCGTGTTTGTGTGACTTAGATGATGATTTGCTTATAGGTGTTCACATTTCAAATGCGGGCGGAGCGGTCAACATTTTGGGTTGTACATTAACGCATTACCTCATGTTTGGGCAGCTTACAACCCAGCAGTATGAATGTTAATTTCTCTCATTTCATTAACCCCTGCATTCCCTATCACACCACCTCTCCCTCCCTAGTCATCCTACTAGTTCCACTGTTCCGTGTATCCCTTTGTTATCACCTCTACCCTTTCTTGGTCATCTGTTGCCAGCCCCAAGATTTGTTCTGGCCTTTTCCTATCCAGTTTCCTCTCTACTTTCGGTCTGAAGAAGGGTTCTTACCTGAAACGTCACCCAACCTTTTTCTCCAGAGATGCTACCCGTCCTGAGTTACCCCAGCATTTTGTGTCTATCTTCGGTTTAAACCAGCATCTACAGTTCCTTCCTATACTTATCTTCTCTCGACCCAAAATGCCACCCATTCCTTCTCTCCAGAGATACTGCCTGTCCCACTGAGTTACTCCAGCATTTTGTGTCTATCTTTGGTTTAAACCAGCATCTGCAGTTCCTTCCTATATTTATCTTCATTAGTTTAATTTAGTTTAGTTTAGAGACAGTGCCTGCTTTGTTATCAAACATTGGAAGCGTCCGGATCGCAATATCAATCACCTCTCTAGGACATGCTGATAAGTTGAATCTCGATAAAGCAGTTTACCAAATGTTCAAGACATATGGGGGATAAAGCATTCCATTGTATAAGTGTATCATCAATCATCACACATAGGTTACCAATAGATTTGTACAGAACATTTTTTTCCTGGAAGAGTTACCTGCTTCTTGATGTCTTTACAGATTTTAGGAACTGCAGGCAGGGTGTGTATTGCTTGACCAGTTTGTATTATTTTAAACCAACTTTTGGATCTATCTATCTAAGAGAAGGCGGCACAGTGGCGCAGCAGTAGAGTTGCTGCCTTACAGTGCCCGAGACCTGGGTTCGATCCTGACTACGGGTAGACACAAACTGCAGGAGTAACTCAAAGGAACAGGCAGCATCACTGGAGAGAAGGAATGGGTGCTGTCTGTACGGAGTTCATACATTCTCCCTGTGACCGAGTGGGTTCTCTCCAGATGCTCCCATTGCTTCCACATACAAGTTTGTAGGTTAATTGGCTTTGGTAAAATTGTAAATTGTTCCTAGTGTGTAGGATTGTGTGAGTGTACGGGACCGCTGGTCGACGTGGACTCAGTGGGCGACGGGCCTGTTTCCGCACGGTATCACTAAACTAAAAAAAGACAGTTATGCAGATATTGCAAATAAGGAAAAGAAGAGTTAGCTATTATAGTGAATGAACAGATGAAATGTTAAGGATTTAGTATACATGAAAGTAAATATTTGATAACATGCTTTTACTGATAAGAGACAAGCGAAAAACAAACTGAAGAGATTATTTGATCTTTTCGAGTGGTGCAAGAAACAACAAATACTGCTGAAGAAGTAATCTTGTTTAAAAAGGGGGAAAAATGATAATCAAAGCACATATGGGGGATAAATGCTGTCAATGCAATCTTGGTGGTGAGAAATTTATTGGAAAAAGTTCTGATGGACAACGTTGATCATCATAGGGAAAGATAGATATTTTCCAGCACGGATCTATTAAGGGTGCCCACCTAATTTAATTGAACAAGGATGTTTGATGAGTTTTGATGTACTGAACATATACTTTTGCTAGGTTCTTGACAAGACCCCATAAAGGAGACTGAAAGGAAAACTAAACATCTAAGGGTGTAGGTAGGAACTGCAGATGCTGGTTTAATCCGGACAGACACAAAAAGCTGGGGGTAACTTAGCGGTTCAGACAGCATCTCTGGAGGAAAGGAATATGTGACGTTTCGGGTCGAGACCCTTCTTCAGACTAGAGTCAGGGGAGAGGGAACTAATGGCTTTCTTGAAGTGCACAAGAATCAGAAATAATCACAGCTCGAAAGTACAATAATAATTCCAAGATAGAGACGGTTTTGCCTTCAGCATTTGAAGACTTTGTGAAAGACTATTTGTTTATAGTATGTGAAAATTGTGTCTCATTGATGCATTGAAAAGTTTTTAAATAATTTGAGTTATGAGGCTCTCAATAATTAATGGAGCCGCTTAACACCACATATCATATATGTGGAAACATGTTATCCACCTGAAACATCTAGCAAAATGCCCTCACACCAGCAACAATTGAAATCAGTGATTTTGAAGCTATTGTATTGGTGCATGATGTGATGAATGAACATGAGGTTTACAAAGAACTTGCAGATCCTGCCACAACTTTAAGTATGCACTGCAAACAAAACCCATTTCAAAAGATGCTGTGAATTTAATGTGAGTGTTGGAATTTAATGTGAGCCTGGAAAGGGTGACATTGGTTGAAATTCTGTACCATCAATGACAGAGGAGCATAATGAATGTTTGCAGATCTCAAGCACAATTAGGGTAATCAAGAAAACCGGCGCTTCTAAAATCTCTCCAGTATATGGCAAAGATCTTGATTTTGAAACATACAACAATGAACAGCACAGTCCTGGAATAGACCCTTTGGTCCACAATGTCCTAGCCCAGTGGTTCTTAACCTGTGGGTCGTGAACCCCTATGGGGGTCGTTTGGGGCTTTGCAGGGGTCATGAAGGGAACACAAATAACATATCAATTTGTTGAGCCCATGGTTAGGAACCTAACAAAGGTACATACCACATACAGTGTTTTGTTCGCGTATGTGCGTACTGGTGCCAAAAAGGTTAAGAACCACTGACCTAGCCGAACATGATGAAAGTTAAACTAACCTCTTCCTCCATGTGATCCATATCTCTCAATTCCCTACATATCCATTTGCCTAACTAAAAGCCTCAAATGCCATTATCGTATTGACATGGATAGAAAATTGGTTGGCAGAGAGGAAACGAAGAGTAGGGATTAACGGGTCCCTTTCAGCATGGCTTCTTCACCCTTATACACCCACCCGCTCTCTCAGGTCAAATGATCAGCTGCTCCTGAGTGGGCATAAAACTAAGCGTAAGCTCAGAGGGGACCGTGCCTTTGCTGTGTCAGCTCCGAGATTATGGAATGAATTGCCTCTACACGTTAAACAGGCCCCTTCTCTAGCCGTTTTTAAATCACTCATGATCTATTCTCGTGGCCTTTGTAGAACAGTAAGGTGTCGACTTCTTATTTACTTTATTTGCTTGATTTTACTGCGTGGCTCATACTCGTGTTTTATGTCTTTTAATTTATTGTTGAATTTTGTATGTAATTTATGCGCCTCGTGTTAGCTGTATGTTCTGTTGTTCTGCCTGTTTTACGATGTCTTGCTTATTTTTTTTTCTGTACAGCACTTTGGTCAACTTTGGTTGTTTTTTAAGGTGCTTAACAAATAAAGTTATTATTATTATTATTATTATTATGGCAGTTAGTGACTAGTGGGATGCCACAAAGCTCGATGCTGGGACCGCAGCTATTTACAATATATATTAATGATGTAGGTGAAAGTGTGGACTGTGAAGAGGATGCTATGAAGATGCAGGGTGACTTGGATAGGTTGCGTGAGTGGGTAGATGCATGGCAGATGCAGTATAATGTGGATAAATGTGAGGTATCCACTTTGGTGGCAAGAACAAGAAGGCAGATTATTATCTGAATGGTGTCAGATTAGGAAATGGGGAAGCGCAACGAGACCTGGGTGCCCTTGTACATCAGTCACTGAAAGCAAGCATGCAGATACAGCAGGCAGTGAATAAAACTAATGGCATGTTGGCCTTCATAACGAGAGGATTTGAATATAGGAGCAAAGAGGTTGTGCATGGCCCTGGTGAGACGACACCTGGAGTACAGTGTGCAGTTTTGGTCTCCTAATTTGAGGAAGGACATTCTTGCTATTGAGGGAGTGCAGCGTAGGTTCACAAGGTTAATTCCCGGGATGGCGGGACTGCCAGAAGATGAAAGAATGGAACGACTGGACTTGCATTCACTGGAATTTTGAAGGATGGGAGGAGATCTTATAGAAACATATAAAATTATTAAGTGATTGGACACGCTAGATGCAGGAAACATGTTTCTGATGTTGGAAGCGTTCCGAACCACAGCTTAAGAATAAGGGGTCGTCCATTTAGAACTGAGATGAGGAAAAACCTTTTCACCTAGAGAGTTGTGAATGTGTGGAATTCTCTGCCTCACAAGGCAGTGGAGGCCGATTCACTGGATGCATTCAAAAGAGAGTTAGGTAGAGCTCTTAGGGCTAGTGGAATCAAGGGGTATGGGGAGAAGGCAGGAACGGGGTACTGATTGTGGATGATCAGACATGATCACATTGAATGGCGGTGCTGGCTCAAAGGGCCCTATGGCCTACTCCTGCACCAATTGTCTATTGTCTATTGTCCTGCACCTATTTCCAGTATCTATGAATCTATGTACCACCCCAGTGCATTCCAAGCCCACACCACCCCCTGTTTCAAACTTGTCCTGCAACTTCCTTTAAATGTAGCTCCTCTCATCTTTAAAGCTATGCACTCTAATCTTTGACATTTCCATCCTGGGAAAAAATGTTCTGGTTGTTACTGTATCTAAGCCTCAAATGGTCCAGGAAAAACAATTCAAGTTTGTCCAACCTCTCCTTATAGCAAATACCTTCTAATCCAGGAACATTTAATTAATATTGTTGCCTCTCCAGTCAACTTAAAAAAACATTCTGTAGACCCAACCACATTAACTTAAAATATATTCATGCAACACTCATGATAAACACAGTAACAGAAGTTAATCTGAAGGACAACTAACCCAATGGTGCTGTTTTTTCCCCAAATCCTTGCAGATTTCCTCGCAGCTCAGTCTTTGCCTCTGTGTGTGGGTGCAGTCCCTCATTGCCCGTGGGCAGGAAGAGGCACTGGAGTCTTAGGCTTATGCTGGCCACTCAGTCTCAGCCTCGGTAGAGGCGCTGGATGTCCAGGACTTCTTTCCGGCAGCCCAGTCTAGACCACGGCAGCGCTGATGGTCTCAGGTTTGTCCCAGTGACTCAGTCTTCCTCAAACCTGCGATAGGGGAACACAGCTAGCATGGCAGGCGCTATCTCTCTGGCCAAAGACTCATCTCTGTTAATGGCTTGATTCTATTCATACACAGCATCATTTGGTTTGACATGATAGAATGCATTCATCATATTATGCAGGGATCAGTGCGGACTCCTTGGGCCAAAGGGCCTGCTTCTGCTCTGCATCTTTAAACTAAACTAAACCATCTTTTCCCCATTACCACCTTCACTGAAATAAGATAATAATCCCTTTGTCCTCTTCCAGCAAGAGTATCCAAGTAGTTGTAAATGAAATATGACTGCTCTGGCCTGCTTCATCCAAGAACCTGAATCGAAGCCAAAGCATCAGAAGGTTGTGCAAAACCTCTAGTGGAGAGGCCAACTTGACATGAGAAAAGCATTTTATTTTTACATGGTTCTCATAAGAAATCTGTTATGTTTTTGGCATGCAAACTTGGAGAGCAGTGTTTCTTGTCACAAATAGGAAGAATGGCAATGCTTCTGATTCCTACCAACCTTTTCCATTTATTTAAAATGATTCTATCAGCTTTCCTGAGGATTCTTGTATAGCGTGAGTTTTTGATTCAATCAGCATTTCATCAATATTTATAATTTTACAAATTAAATTATATTTGATAAATTATAGCAACTAACCGGTGGATTCTTATTCCAGATCGATTAGATGTTGTTTCACTGCTTCTGGGAGATAATTATCATCCTCTATATTTAATGTTACCAGTTGCATTACTACTTTAAAATTATCATCGGATATCTAATTCCATAATTTTGGTTTGTTCAGATTCAGTAGTACCTGTACAAAGGCACGTTCAGCAAATTGACAAAAGGAACTTCATCATTACCTTTTATGTTCAGAGGTTTTTCAGAGTCAAGGCATAGAGTGATAGAGTCACAGTGATACAGCATAGAAACAGGCCCTTCAGCCCAACCCGTCCACACCGGCCTACATGTCCCACCTGTCAGAAAACTGACAACTAAACCAATGGTCCTGTTCTTTCCCAAATCTGCTAGGAAAATCCTGAGTTCGCCAGCGCCTCCTTGAGGCAAGGATGTGCTGCAGGGAGAAGCCTGAGATCATCCTGTCACCTCCCTGAAAACCAGTGACAAGGCCAAGAACGCCAGTGCCACCGCACATGTGAGGCACATGGGGTCCTGGACTTTCGTATCTCTGTAAACAAAACCTATCATGTGAGTTCTCCCGACTGCGAGTGTCTGGTGTCTGTGTAGTCATTGCCGAACCCGGCGTTATTCCCGACCCCACAACACAAAACATGGGAACATTTTGAGGAGTGTTAGTAAACGCGAATGGCTGTTGAATAATTTTCAAATCAATGGCACAATTGTGTAAAATGGTGTGATCTGACCTGCAGCTAATCTATGCCATAAACATGTCACTGTTAATGAAAATGTAAAGATTGGCCGAATATTTTATTCCACTATTCTTTCCAGAAATGACGTACATTAGGGAACACACCAAGCAGTGCCAAACAAGGCAACCCTTCTTAGAATCACTTCAAGCTTTACTGTGCCCTTTCTTGAACCTTGAAACAGAAAGTTTTGTACAGAACCGTTTAATTATTTGCCAGCAGATTTCAAAACCTCAAAGTGTTTCCTTTCACTTTATTTCTGCTTGAGCCACCTCTTCCCCTCCAGCTCAGGAAGAGCTGCCAACAAGTTGAAATGCTTTTCGAGTCTTTCCAAAGCCAAATGTTGACAACTTAGACTTTAAGTAGATGCATCCTTTTGAGTTTTGGCTGATGTGATTTACTGATCCTCCCATCAGGCTTGCTCCCTGCACCAGGCCAAAACCCCTACAGGAATTATGAACAATTATGCAGATGACCTGACCATGGAAACGAGCAAACAATAAATTCCTGCACTTCTGTGGAGCTTTTCACTACCATGAAGGCATTTAAGAATGATTTTTCCCCAGGAACTCCTGAAAATAGGAGAAATAACATGGAGTTTCTGATATTTCCTAGTGCAGCGATGGAGTTGCTGCCTCACAGCACCAGAGAGCCAGGTTCGATCCTGACGACAGGTGCTGTCTGTGTGGAGTTTGTACCTACTCCCCGTGACCTGCGTGGGTTTTGTCCGGGTGCTCCGCTTTCAATTGTAAATCATCCCTAGCATGTGTACAGAAGGAATGGGTGCAGTTTCCAGTCGAGACCCTTCTTCCTCGACCCGAAACGTCACCCATTCCTTCTCTCCAGGAATGCTGCCTATCCCGCTGAGTTACTCCAGCTTTTTTGTGTCTATTTTCGGTTTAAACCAGCATCTGCAGTTCCTTCCTAAACATAGGAGTCCAGCATTGTTTTCCTTCAATGCTAAGCATTAATGTTATGTACCAATAAAGACAGTGATCACTTAAAGCCAGCTGCAACCTAATGGTTGTGAATGATGGAATCAGTGGCAGGGATGTAGGAGTGAAATGTGATGGCAATGACTACTGACCTCTGACCCACCCCTCCGACACCCAACCACCATCTTAGCTCAACAAATCCAGCACCTGTCCACATTCCTCTTGCCCTGTTAAGACTCTCCTTAAAATTCACTGCTGAACAATAATACTTTAATCTTTGGCTTAGTATTCATTTTCGCTCTTTTTATGCCTCTGTATTAAATGCAGGTGACATTTTGTGATACTGATCTGTCCTTGGCAATTAACTGGTAACCTTATGAATCTTTTATTGTTGTCTTTTATGTGTTTTTTATACAGGTACCCAAAATTATTTGCACCGCTGTCTATTCTTTCCATTTGTCTTTTTTTTAATAAACTGGTTATGTTTGTACTTGATAGCTTAATTTAGGAACCCAATGTTTTAAATGGTTTCATTGTGCCTTCCCCCCTATATTAAAACGAAACCTATACAATTGAATGCAAAATGCTTGGAGATCCAGTGAGTTTGTGAAAAAAGCTACTCCCCAGTCCTCTGGGTCCTCACCTGTGGCTAAAGAAGACACAAATATCTTTGTCAAGGCTCCAGCAATCTCCTCTCCTGCCTCTCTCAATAATCAGGGATAGATCCAATCAAGCCCAGGGGATTTATCCACCTTAATTCTCTTCAAGAGCTCCAACACCAGCTCCTTTTAAATCTCAAACTGCTTTTATATATTAGTAATCTGCACACAAATTTCTCTGGCCTTCATGTCCTTCTCCTTGGTGAAAACAGAGCAATGTACTGCTTTAGTAACTTGCGTACATCCTCTGACTCCAAGCACAATTTCCCTCCTTTATTCTTGATTGGTCTAACTTTCTCCCTGGTTATACTCTTATTTTTAATGTAAGTATAAAAAGCTTTGGGGATTTTCTTTAATCTGATTCACCAAAGTTATTTGATGGCTCTTTTGGCCTTGTAATCACTAGCTTGAGTCATTTCATCCTTGCTTTATATTCCTCAAAGTCTCATTTTACCTCCTTAAACATTCCATGCCCTTCCTTTTTCTTTTTGACCAAATTTACAACCTCTCAGGTCATCCAAGGTGTCCGTACTTTGTCATTCTTATCCCTCCTCTTTACTGGAACATACCAATCCTGAAATGTCATCACCCGCTCCCACATGTCAGATGTGGGCTTACCCAATAATAATTGCTTCCAATATACCCTCTTGAGGTCCTTCCTACTTACATTGTCATTTGCCTTACTCTAATTTGGCACCTTTCTGCAAGGCCCAAGTTATTGGAGTTTGGGCCGTGGTAAAGATTTATGGAGTTTTGATCAATGTTCTTCCATTGAAACACCAGTCACCTGGCCAGGCCCATTTCCCAACACAAGGTCCAGTAGGTTCCTTTCTTGGATTGGATTATCCACTTACTGTTTCAGGAACCCATTTGGATACAGCTAACAAACTCTGCCCCTTTCAGTGCCATTGGCATTGTGCAAGACCCAGTCAATATTTGGGGCAGTTAAAGTCACCCACTGAGATAAACCTGTTGCTTTCAAATCTTTCAACGACTGGGCAATCGTTTCCTGAACACCTTCCCTCAGTTTGCCTGGACCCACCTCAAGAGAGAGAGAGAGAGAGTCAATTTAATTGTCATTTGGACCCCTGGAGGTCCAAACGAAATGCCGTTTCTGCAGCCATACATTACACACAAATAGACCCCAGACACAACATAATTACCATAAACATCCATCACATAGCTGTGATGGAAGGCCAAAAAAACTTATCTCTCCACTGCACTCTCCCCCCCCCGATGTCAGAGTCAAAGTCAAAGCCCCCGGCTGGCGATGGCGATTGTCCCGCGGCCATTGAAGCCACGCCGGGTGATGCGAGGTCGGACACCGGGTCTTGGTGTTGGAGCCCCCGGTGTGCGCTCGCAAAGTCCCGCGGCCATTCCAGCCGCGCGGGGCGGTGATGTCAGGCCCCCCGCTCCAGGAGCTCTTGAATTCGCCGTTGCAGGAGCCCCGAAAAGCCATCTGTCAGGGATCCGCGGGCCTCCCGCAGGTGAGGCTAAACGCAAATTGGAGGCAGCAGCAGCAGCAGCAGCAGCAGCACAGCAGCAGCAGCATTCCTCCACCGCTGGTCTCGGCCAGCTCCGCGACGGCGACGGTGAGTCGGCACCAGAGTCCCCGGCTTCTTCCCGTTGGAGGCCGCTCCCCGTTGCAGCCCCAACGACAGCTGACCCGATGAAAAGGTTGGTCTCCAGTGCAGGGAGAGATTCAAAGGTTCCCCCCCCCCCTCCCACCCCCACCCCCATCCCCCCACACACACACCCCAACATAAAATAACAAAAACTACATAAAAAACACAGACAAAAAATAATAAAACGCGGACAGGCTGCAAGGCCGCTGCTGACCAGAGTCGCGCCGCCTACCGCGCCGTCTCATCTCCAGGTTAGTATACACTTTCATTCTCCTTCCCATTCCCACACTGACATTTCTGTCCTATGTGTCCTCCATTGTCAGAGTGAGGCTAAACGCAAATTGGAGGAACAGCAACTCATATTTCGCTTGGGCAGCTCACAGCCCAATTGTATGAAAATTGATTTCTCTAACTTCACGTAGCCCCGGTGTTCCCTCTCTCTCCATCCTTCCCCCACCCAAGTCACCACAGTTCTTGTTTTCATCCAATAAACAGCTAACAATGACCCGTTTCCTTTATCATTATTACTTTTTTGCATATCTTTCATTCATTGTTCTTTATCTCTCTACATCATCATCTATACCTCTCGTTTCTCTTTCCCTTGACTAGTCTGAAGAAGGGTCTTGACCCGAAATGTCCCCCATTCCTTCTCTCCAGAGATGCTGCCTGTCCCGCTGAGTTACCCCAGCTTTTTGTGTCAATCTTGGCTTTCAAATCTTTGGTACTCTCACCACTTAAGGGGTTGGACAGGCTAGATGCAGGAAGATTGTTCCTGATGTTGGGGAAGTCCAGGACAAGGGGTCACAGCTTAAGGATAAAGGGGAAATCCTTTAAAACCGAGATGAGAAGAACCTTTTTCACACAGAGAGTGGTGAATCTCTGGAACTCTCTGCCACAGAGGGTAGTTGAGGCCAGTTCATTGGCTATATTTAAGAGGGAGTTAGATGTGGCCCTTGTGGCTAAGGGGATCAGGGGGTATGGAGAGAAGGCAGGTACGGGATACTGAGTTGGATGATCAGCCATGATCATATTGAATGGCGGTGCAGGCTCGAAGGGCCGAATGGCCTACTCCTGCACCTAATTTCTATATTTCTATGTTTCTATGTTTTGCCTGTGTAAATGAGGCCTTGAAATTAGTGTAACACCAGTCTGGAGCGAGTCCACGAAGGGTTAAAATTAAAGCTGCCAGATATAATCCTCTGAAAGCCACCTTGCAGATTTTGAAGTACAAATTCTATACAGATGAACACTGAGCAACCCAAGTACAATGTCATTATCCCAGAGAGGGATTGTATTCCAGCATTTTACCTGCAAGAATTATAACAGCTGGTATTTTGCTCTGTGGTGGTTTATGATGTTCATAAACTCCGAGAAGTTCATCCTTAATGCATGGGTTATCAGCAACAATAATGTCAACAGTCTTTGAAACCCATCAATGGTAAATGGCATGGGGAAACCCATCTCCCATTTGGTCAGTTTTCAAAACATACTTGGTTTATTTGGATTGAGATAGTGGCAGATAAAATGATTGGCCGAATGGTGATTTATTCCTGGAGGTAATTATCTCATCAGTCAGTAATTTCACACTTGACGAATACTTGGTCCTGACTATGAACCATTTGCCTGCCAAACGTGTGAACTTTTAAATGAATTGTAATTGCAATGTTGAAAGTGATGTTTCAAAACTAATTTAAACTAAGATACGGTCAAGGAAAATAAACCCTGGACAGGATATTCCATTACAGTCACATTACTTCTCTCCCCCGAGTACGTGTTCTTCATGAGGGCTGCTATTGTGCCGTGGATACAAACTGTAACTGCAATTTAACTGTGCATCTGAGCTCTTGCTGTTCTGTAGCTGACACCAGTAGGCTTGATGCCTCCTACATCAAGCAACCAGGTCTTAGGAGCGTGTGTAGGAGGGAACTGCAGATGCTGGTTTACATCAAAGATAGACACAAAATGCTGGAGTAACTCAGCGGGACAGGCAGCATCTCTGGCTAGAAGGAATGGGTGACTTTTCGGGTCGAGACCCTTCTTCATACTGAGAGTTAGGTGAGAGGGAAACTAGAGTTATGGACATACGGGTAATGTGTGAAAACGAGAGCTCAAAGTTTCGAGGATCAAGGAAAATGTAGAATAGATAATTGTTAGCAAGGGGAAGTTGACCACGAGGCAAACAAAGATTACATTTAATCAGGAGGACAGTCAGACTGGTCGGAGAGCTAGGATGGGGAGGGATGGAGAGAGAGGGAAAGCAAGGGTTACTTGAAGTTAGAGAAGTCAATATTCATATCGCTGGGTTGTAAGTCCCTCAAGCGAAATATCTCTGCAGCATCCCTGATGGGTCTTGGGAGCATGTGTAGGAGGGAACAGCAGATGCTGGATTACACTGAAGATAGACACAAAATGCTGGAGTGACTCAGTGGATCAGGGTGATGAAGGGGCTTGATCTGAAACGTCACCTATTCCTTTTCTCCAGAGATGCTGCCTGGCCCGCTGAGTTACTCCAGCATTTTGTGTCTATCATCTGGACTGTGGAGTATGCTTTGCAATTTGGCTGTTCTTACATTCTCATGCTTGCATATGCTTCTGAGAGATGGTGCACCTACATTTATCTGTATACTCATGTTATTTCTGTAGTTTTAATATTAGTGCCTCCCACAATATAGTAGGCTATAAATTCCATACAGTGGCCCAATCATTTAATTAACCAGATTTTAAAAAAACAACTGAATATTGTAAAAAATCAAGGATTTCTACAGCACAATAGGAAAGCTATACTTCTTTCTTCCATGTGAATGACAGGAGTAGAGGTTTGTGTGGCCACAACTGTGATGTAAACAGTGTGCAACATACAACTGACATTGCTGCTGTGATACACAAGCATAAACATATGCTTTGCATATGGGCTAAATGCTGAACATGGCCTTCGATGTTAATGATAGTTCAAGGGCTTTTCCTGACCTGAGCCGCCATCCAAAATCCTAGAACACAGAGTTCTGTTGAAGGACCATTTTCTGGAAATATTAACTCGTCTTCCTTCTCCACAGATGCTGTCTGACCTGCTGAGCAATCCCAGTATTCGCCGATTTTACTTCAATTATGTAACTCAATTTATCCTCAAGAATATTTTCCATAGGATGTTTACCATCTCGCAGTGCATCCTTTGTTTTGGCTGGGGATGCCCACTTCTGTCAGGATTAAGTCCCATCAGCTGTCGGAGCTACACGGTGTACATCTCCATCATCCACATTTATGGAAAGGTAAATCTACCTGAAATGGCCTTACTACCTGAACCAATGGTTCTGCTTCAAGCGATGGACCTTTTTCAGTGTAATTACACATAGAAGACCTGAAATTCACAATTCTAACAGGTACTGCCAGTTGTATAATATGTATGTCAGAATAGCACTTTTCAAAATTGATCCAGGTCCTTCTTACAGTTTTGCTTTAACATGCGCTTTCTAGGCAATATCTCTTTGTCAGTTATGTGCAAATTGTAGATGAGCTGTAATGTTCAGCTCATGGTACATGTGTTTGCTGTTTGCATAAATTGTTTTGCATAGTCCATCTTCCAGATAACACAGAATGAAATGATGGTAACATCGCAGTAGACGGTCGTCTCTATACAATGGAGCAGTTGAGCAGCCAGAGTAAAGTTGCTCACTGAGGATTGGAAACTCTTTACAAAAAAAATCAGTTTGCTGTCTCATTAGTAATTAAGTTAAAAACTTGAAAGGAATTTGATTACTATTTTTTTCCGTGGGAGATTATCTGAACTTATTTTACATATCAGGAAATGATCTGCTATTTTCTGTAGAGAAAGGCGTAGCCAAGAATGGCTTCAATTACCTTTGTATAATAATATATTGTATATTTATTTGATCCATATGCACTTTGTTTTTGGGTATATGCCAGATCTCACTGGACACTACTGGTTCCTTTCACAGTATATAACAGGAAACTAGCAGTCAGGATAGATTTGTGCCAGAGATGGCATCGGTACAGAGAAGAGAACAAAGAATTAACTGTCTGGCTCAAGTCTCCGATTCAGAACATCCTTGCCTTGACCAGAAAATGCACTTCCTTAGAATTTCAGCTTGTCACCAATTTAGGCTTCATTCATTGAAATCTGGAGCTTGTGCTTGGGAGTGCTCTGTGTTGTTAGTTGTTGAATTTTATCTCAAACTTTTAGATTGTTTGAATCCCTTGGTCCCTGACGTAGTTCCCTTGCACCTGCATGTTTTGCTTGCAGCTTTTCTTGATATTTGATTTGGTGAGATGCAAGTGCTCCTGCTTGCTGATGTCAACTTTCATATGACACCACAGGAATCAGTTTCAATGGGCAATTATTTTTGACTAATCCAGATGTTAATAAGCAAACGTAAGATCATAAGGAACACAGGAAGAGCTTTGAACTTGAATTTTGTTGGATTAATAAGAACAATACTCTTCCAGGTTGATGATGCATGTCTGAATAAACATTTATTTCCATATTTTCAAAATGATCAACTAATCAATGTGAAATGTGTAGGAAGGAACTGCAGATGCTGGCTTAAACCGAAGATAGACACAAAATGCTGGAGTAACAGCTGGACAGGCAGGATCTCTAGATAGAAGGAATTGGTCATTCCTTCGATCCAGAGATGCTGCCTGCCCGCCGAGTTACTCCAGCATTTTGTGTCTATCTTTGATAAGAAGAAGGATCCATTGTATTAGTAGTGGCAGCTAACCAGGATAGTTACTTGCCACAGCGTTTGAAGTTCAGAAATGTTTTGCCTAACTTCATGTTTTACAAAATGAATGCCAAATCATGCTAACATCTCAAGTTGCAAATGTCATATACTTAATGCGACAGTCTGTACAAAAGGACCTTGCAGTACAGGACGCACCTTGCATGAATCTTTGCAGACTTTAAATTTAGAAGAGCATCGATCTTAGATACCATAATTTAACAAAATATTAGAGTGATCATTCTGAAAAATAAGGTGGAACTTAACGAATGTGAAAACTAAATGCGTCGGTATTTTTATAATGAATTGTATGAAACCTTAATGTACCCTAATTTTCTCTTGATTTAGCAAACCTTTTGTTTTTAGTTGTATAGAAGTTTGATATTGGATGTCTTAATGTTTTATCCAACTTGATTATGCTATTATATAAAGTTGTGTTGCTAGATGTAAAAATGCTAATAGTTAGATATATTTAAAATTTAATGTGGCACTTAAAGGCTACAA